>NW_006916399.1:133704-203787 GCF_000464535.1 Endocarpon pusillum Z07020 | reverse complement strand
CTCGACGAAGAAGACGGCCGCGGTGGTGAGGGCGAAGACGCGGTCGCGGAAGATCAGGAAGTCCGGGAGCAGGTTTTTCAGGTTGGCCGGCTTCGGGGCCAGGCGCGAGCGGATGAAGAGGTTGGCCAGGCAGAGGAGCATGAGGTCCAGCAGGCCGACCACGCGGGTGGACCAGGCGAAGCCGATGCGCGGGAACAGGGCCTGCAGGACCAGCGGGAAGATGACGCCGCCCATGCTGCCGCCGGCCCCGATGGCGGAGATGGAGGGGGTGAAGACCAGCGAGGTGCCGAGCCCGCCGATCAGCCCGAACACGACGAAGAAATGCCAGTATCTCGTGCAGATCCCCAGCAGGAGTTGCGACGTCATGAGCAGGACGCTGCCGGCGAAGATGAGGTGGCGGGGTCCACAGGCGTCGAAGATGGGCCCGATCTGGATCCCGGCGAAGAAGGAGAGGAAGGCGTAGATGCCGAAGATCCATCCGAGGGCGCTTTCGGATACCGCCGAGAGTTGGTGCGTAGCGAGGTAGGCGTGGTAGGTGCCGATTGTGTTCATCATTCCTAGAGCGACCATCAGGCCGCTGAAGGAGCCGAGGACGCAAAGCCAGGCGCGAAGACCTCCTTCCGGGTAGCTGTTTCCGTGGACATCGGTGGAGACGGTTCTGGTAGCGGTCGCGAGGTTGGCAGATCGGTCCTCGTCATGGGTTGGGATGGTGGAGGGAGAACAGGACGAGGGAGAGTGGGATGAGGCGGAGCGCGCACAAGGACGACTGCCATGAGAGATGGGCTTTTCCAGGTCACAGCAGTAATTGTCGCCGTATGGTGCTGCTGCAACGGAGACACATGTGGTCTGGCGCGAGCTGGTGCTCGGTCGCTGTGGAAGAGGAGTGGATTCCAGGTTGCATTCTACCTCATCGTGATGAGATTTCTCCTTGTAGAGAGAAGGGGGATCGTCTTCGGGATCTGGGCTCTGGCCAGAGAAGCTCCATGGTCTCTGCTCTTGTCCAGGAAGTGCCTGGTCGTGCGAAGAGTCTGTTTGAGAAGATGCGGCGTTCAATTGACGGCTTGCATCTCGGTCGACCGAGGGAGTTCCGTGACATTCATCCGCTGTGGTCATGGACTGGCTGGCACGTAACTGTGACTATGCTGTGGCGAGGGAGCAGTTGTTATGTGTCGTGCAGACTGGATCGAGCACAGCAATATGGAGCAGCAGGTGGCAGTATGTAGGAGGGAGGGGCAAAATAACTTTTCCCCAGCTACGTAGTCGTGACTTGGAAGTATGAGAGGCCCGAAGCCCCATAATGTAACGCCAACTGGGAATTGGGAATTGGGAATTGGCAATTGGGAATTGGGAATTGGCAATTGGCAATTGGGCAATTGGGCACTGGGAGATCGACCTGTGGGGAACTGCCCGTCGGAAGCCGCCGAGGAAGATGTCGGCATCACATCACACGAGTCAGAATAACAATACTATGATGATGATGGTGATGGTGATGATGATGGTGATGATGATGGTGATGATGATAATAATGACAATGATAACGATAACGATAACGTATAATGTCATCATCACAATTGTATCGTCAGCTTGTATCGTCAGCGTAGCCACCAAGCAGTCTCTGCTGAAAGAGTAGGGGTGAGCACTGGGAGTGCACCGCCAAAGTCGCACGACGACGACGACGACGACGACGACGACGACGACAACAACAACGACCACGACGCTGCATCTAACTAGTGTAGTATCTTGCCCCAATTCTGTTCGCCACTGCCTGCACGCTACACGCGTCCATTTCAAACAACTCGGCCAAAAGAGATCGCAGAGACCTGGTCAGGCAGCATGACTTCAACACCAAATAGAGTAGTACTCCACGCGCCTCGCTAAATTCATGACATTCCCCAGCATTCCCCAATCGCAATGCCCGCTTTTGTGTATGTATGTATGTATAGCCTCTTTCCCGAGGTAATGTCCCCCCGGCTCTCGGTGAACGCCGGATGGTGCTGTAGATCCGGCCTCCTTGATCATCATGATGATGGTGAGACTCCATCTCTTTCGCTGTCCGAGATGGTCTCTTTTCCCGTCAAAGGTTTGCTAGGCAGGTCGTGAGCTTCCACTTTCCGTAAACTCATGCTTCCTGTGCTCGTCACGGTTTTGGTGCCGTGCACTTTCGGAACAGCTGAAGCGGCGTGTTCACCCTCCTCTTCATGGATCGTCGGACAGTATTTGTTGAGCACCTTCTTCAGCTCTGGCCTCCTAATGGGTTTGGGTAGGAAAAAATCCATCCCAGAGTCGTAGCAGTCCTTGATGTTCGACTCCTCCGCAAAGGCGGTCAGCGCAACGATGGGTGCCGAGAAGCCCATCTCCCGAATACGCTTGGTGGACTGGATGCCATCGAGGTTGGGCATTTGCACGTCCATGAAGACGAGGTCAAAGCGCGGGCCCGAGTTCATGGACTCGCGGACCACATCCAATGCTTCTTGCCCGTCCTTCGCAATCGTAACGTCTACCACGCGTTAGTAATGGCGTCAATGCTGGACACGGTGCTACTCACCATAGACACTCTCGAGCTTCAACATTCGCGTCACCACCTCCTGATTGACTTTGTTGTCTTCGGCCACGAGCACTCGCACCTTTTCTCCCGTCTTCGCTGCCTCGTACTCGGCCTTCTTCATCTCACTCAGCTTATTTTGAGGTGAGGGGGTCTGCGGTACCTCGGTCGGAAAGTAAGGCTGTGAAAAGCCCACGATACGAGGCACATCCTGGAGAGGGGGGCTTTCGGGTCCTAGCTCGTCGCTACTGACGTCGGTGACAATAATGTTGTTGGGCACCGCTTCGTCATGCAAGGCTGGTCCAGCGGTGCTCCCGGGTCGTGAACCGATGCGCATCTGTGACGACGAGGTGGATGCAGCTCGCTCTTTCATGTAGTGGAGAGGAATCTGTACGCTGAATGTGCTGCCAACACCGACAGTACTCTGCAGCGTGATGCTCCCTCCCATCAAATTGGCCAGCTGAGCACAGATGCTGAGCCCCAGACCGGTTCCAGCATACTTCTTGGTGAGGCCCAGATCACCCTGCACAAAAGGTTCAAAGATCCGGGACATCTGCTCCTCGGGAATGCCAGGTCCGGTGTCGGTCACAGAAAACTCAAAAACAAGCTGCTTAGTGTTCAGCCGCGGTGGTGACAGCGATCGCCGTCTGACTGCAATTTGCGGCAGCTGCTTTGCTGCGCCTGCCACATAGACGTTGATCTCCTTGCTTTTCTTGCTCTCTTTCCTCTTCCGCTCGCTCTCCTGGTCGGGGCTGGCCGAGGACGTCCGCACCGAGGTGTCAGAACCTCGCGCCTTCTTCCTCCATGAAGTCCGCGATTGCCGGGACTGCTTGGAGTGCACCGAAGCTTTTCGATGGCTACCTGACCCACCGACCACGTCAACATCCGCCAGCCCGGTACATTGGATCTTGACATGAACCGAGCCGCCAGGGGGGGTGAACTTGAGGCTGTTGCTGACCAGGTTGATGAGCACCTGAAGAATGCGGTTCCTGTCGCCCCAGAGACACATATCTCGCACCCGCCCAGTCCCAGCTGGACCATACAGCTTCGGGCCTGAATCCTCCCCAGAATTGCCAAACGCATCCGAGGTGCCCAGGAACTCAAGTTGAAGATCGATCTCTCCTTCCCGCGCCTGTTTTTCAAAGATTGATGTCACCTGCGTGCTGATGTCTACTAACCGGAACTCACTCTCATCGATGGTGAGCTGCTGACCAATCGAATTCTTGCTGAACGTCAACAGATCCGTCAGAAGATGTAGCAGCAGATCGCCAGACTTGTAGATGATGCCAAGCGACTGTCGGATCTTTCGGACGTCCTCCTCTTGCATGCACACGGTGCACATGCCGAGAATGCCGTTCAGAGGCGTCTTCAGCTCATGTGATATGTTGGCGATAAAAAGCGTCTTGCTTGCATTGGCAGCCTCGGCTGCCTTTTTACTTTCTTCCAGCTCGGCCGTGCGTTCCTTGACTCTCTCTTCCAGTCGAGCATATTGCAGGACAAGCTCGTCCGACATCTCGTTGAAGGTGGATGTAAGGTCCGAGAGCTCATCCTTGACCCAAACCTTCCGTTGGGGCACCTTGCCTGGGATCTTGAATGAGCGCTGTCGGCCACGCTGATCAGTTCCCGATCTGGCAGGACTTCGACCACAATGCTTCCACCGCGATAGAGCGCCAAGGAAACCTTCCTTCCGGGCCACCTCAGACGCGACAGCAGTCTCTTCGTCTCCGTGGTAGGCTTCGCCGTGGCCTTGCGAGTCGAGAGATTGATGGCTTGAATTGCCAGGTAGGATGGGGTGGACAGTCTTTGCAGTAGCTTCCCGTAGTTGTCGTATCGGTCGAACAGCAAAATGTGCAATGGGGAAGAGGAGGAGCATGATCAGGCCGGTCGTACCAAAGACGCAGGCCAATACTACATCTCGAAGATGGTTAACTGGCGCCACGACTTCATCATATGATTGCTCAAACAAGAGTATCCAATCCACAAGCGGGTTAGACAAAGTTGCGTATCCTACCGAGATCCTGTTCCCCTCTTCGTTCCGAGAGGATATCATCGCCCCGGCATTGTTGATGGCGGAATTGTTCCTCGTCCACGCATCAACCACGGCGGGGAAGTCGCGCATCGGAAACGGAAGAGAAGGATCTCCTTGCCCAAAAGCTCTTGCACGGTGTCGATTCCCCAGACTTGAATTGCTCTGAGGCGCAAAGACGTACCGTACCTCCTGATCCCCAGCAAATGCAGCATCTGACCCCTGGACACTTTGGCTGAACACGTTCGTTCGTGCCGCAGGCCCCACCAAGAGCAATTGTCCTGTTTCTTGCAGGCCTTCCGGGGAAGTGATGACATCGTAAATCGACGAAGGGTTGAGTAAAACTGTCAACCAGCCTAGAACATCCTCATGAGAGGTATTGTTTTTGACAGCGACGGTCATGGAAAGAAGCTGGAAGGTCTGGTTGACTGCGTAGGGACCGAGAATAAGTGTGGCGTCCGGAAGCACCTCGTTGCCGTCGTAGAATGCACGCGACTGGTTAAATGTCCCATTGACTGGTGTAGAGGTATATGTGAAGTTTGGATAAAGCTTTGGTGGATAACCAAGACCAGTATCGCCCAGATAGACCTGACTCCCATTGGCATTGACTGCTGGTAGCTGAACTCGACCGCCTGGGATTTCGCCCGTTACATTGACCAGCCCATGAATGTTTCCAGTGCCTGAATCATTCTTTGGGAAGATGATGGCTTGTAGGAGGATATTGTTTGTCCCGGACATTGCACCTTGGAGGTCGACATAGGTTCGCGCCCAGTTGGCTGTGGTGTCATTTCCTGAGAGGCGGTCTGTTAGCAGCAAGCATTATCTCCCACTCTGAACAACTCAAATTTGAATGTTCTCACCGTTGTTGTAGCGTTGCAAAGCACTCTGGATCATGATCCGGGTCGCAATAGCCTGCACCGAAGTTTGAAAGAGGAGCAGACTCGCGGAGACCTGGGCAGATTTGACCGAGGCGGTGAGCGACAATGCTGACTGGCGAATGCTGATGATGAATCCATGATTCTGTGTCCAGGTTGCAGCGGCCAGAACCATCAATGCGAAGAGACAGCAGAACAGCACCAGCAGCCCCAGCTGCTCTCTGATAGGTATCCGCATACTGGTCTCTTACCACACAGGCTCTTGTTGTTGGCCCCGGACGTTCATCAACGATAGAAGCAGGGTCAATCTATCAGGTATGAGCCTTCTGCACCCTTGCCCAGAACTCTTATCCCGGGTGTCCCATCCTGGCACTGTCGGCCAGGTGTTCGAAAAGCCCGGAGCCAACACAACAGAGGGGCACCCGGTGGAAGAGGTCGTAGGGAAATTTGACGGCGACGTTCCTCGAAATGCGTGTAACTAGCAGGATTTAGTTCACAGATATGCTCGGCAGTATGATCGTCCAGCACAGTGTGTTCAAGGCTTTGTTCGGAATGTCAGGATAGAATTAGGAACGAGTAGACACGCGTCTTTGTCTTCACTGTAGCGACAGGGGTGGAGAGCTGGCTGCTTGAGGACAAGTCGTCAATCAAACCGCTGATGACAACTGATTGAATAGACACTTTGAGGTTTACCACAGCTACAAGCCCACTGCCCATGCTTTAGACGCCAGCGTGAGGAGGACGGACTAGGAAATTAAGGTTCATTAACATGGCGGGTCTTCTTGGAGGTAGAAGTCGGAGGTGTACTCTCCCGCAGCCGGATGCTGATAGCGCACGCCATTAAGACCACTAGTAATGATAGTACAATAAGTCTTCTTGAGTGCTCATGATTGCTCTCAACAATTTGTACTACTTTTACTTATAGATTGTTAAGAAGAAGCCTATTGAAATAGCAATCTAGATTATTTAGCGTGCACTCGGTTGAAAATAGTTATGTCCGGGTGTGCTCCATTATCCCATGTCGTTGGGCCAAAGCGACAGCTTCAGGGAGCACAACCACTTAAATCAGTAGTACAATACCCTTCAGCCTCGGCCACCACGGCTTGGCATTCCTGACAAATTGTTCCCGACGGCTATGATCAATCATAATCAGTTAAGACAATCTGTATTACATGTGTATATAAATTGGTAAGCAGATTTCTATTAAAATAGGAATCTAGATTATTTAATACACACTCAGTTAAAATAATTCTTCTTGATTAATCGTGCTCAATCACAACCACAACGATTTTGGTACTACATTTTACATACAACCTGTTCTAGCCGACTCAGTGACTCAGGAAGACTTACTATACAGTTTTTGAATACCAAGATAAAACAGGGCTAAATATCACCTAATGTACACTAATGAGGGTCCAGCTGTGGGTAACGTACTCCTCTATATTTACCTCGGCCTTCTTGTGGAACCAAATCGGATGACTAAGTCGGAGGCAGTAGTAAGCCCAGCCTTGGCAGCCGGTAACCTCCGCTCCCTGGGTGGTTCACCCCCTGATGGTGTAGCGAATAAACCTTATGGTGTTTTCGTTATTTAGGACGTACGCTGCTTAAAAGCATAGCGGATGCCGTTGCTAAGCAAACTCTTGCAGAAGACCTTGAGACATCCTCATGAACATGTAAATTTGGACAAGGACAGCATGTATCGTCGTCGGCACCAACAAGTCCATAACAACCATCATCACCAAGGGAAAGAGTCATGTTCATAGATATCTATGTCTCGTGTCCACGTCCCCCACACCATCTCGCTCTTGGACCCTGGTCGCACATTGAGTCTCCTCCTGCTGATCAGCACAGGATCGATCAGATACCAAGACTTGAAGTGAACATGATACGCAGTATACACTCGCTCAGGGAACAAACGCCGAACATGGAAATTTCTCGTACGCCGAGATATGCAAGAGAGTTTAACTCAACAGGAGACATGAAGGTAAGTAATAGTGGAAGCAAAGCATCAACCTCCTCATCAGGTGCTGTGCGATCGATAGAGTTGAGAGACACCGACCTGCACAGCATTAGTCGTCTAGCAAGATGGAACGTGGGACAATACTTACTCGTGCCAAAGGATCTTTCTGGTCTTCTTGCTCTAGCGACGGACTTGCCATGCTGCTATGGTTGATTGGACTAGAACTGGTGACTGCACGCTCCGTATATGTTGGTCTGGGGCCGTCGTCCGTGGCTTCGTCACATACAATCGAGATTGTGCTTGTCCTCGTATTGCTTGTGGTCGACTCGGCCGAGCCACGTAATGCATCTTTAACTCCCAATGGACCCATGGACACCGTCTTCAGAATAGTCTGCATCATTGCATTCTGCTTCAGAGGTTTGGAGAGGTACTCGTCCATCTGTGCCGCAATACACTTTTCTCGATCGCCTAACATGGCATGCGCAGTCAGGGCGATAATAGGCGTTCGATTTAAATTGTGCTCCTTCTCGTAGGCACGGATTTTCCCAGTGGCCTCGAAACCGCCCATGACGGGCATCTGCACGTCCATGAGAACCACGTCAAACCTCTTCTCCTTGACACGATTGAACGCCTCTAGGCCGTTGGGCACAACCTCCACGAGATGATTGTACTTCTGTAGGATCTTAATGGCAACTCTTTGGTTGACCTCGTTGTCTTCGGCAAGGAGAATCTCGAATGAGCGCGACGTGTCCTTGATTGTAGGGGCAGATCTTCCCTCGAGCGCGGGTATCATACCATTCCCCAGGTCGATGGTCTTGCACGGTGTCGTCATATATGAAGTGATCCCGAGGTCAAGTGCTGACTTCAGACTGAGGGAGACCACAGGGCAGAGCAAGACAATGGGGATATATTTGAAGTCCGCCATTGTACGGATGGACCGTGCAGTCTCGACATCGTCCACGATCACGACGTCGTAATTGTGGCCAGTCTCTTGCCCACTAGCATCACGTTTCTCTGGGGGCGGGATGTCTTTTACACGCTGCAGCGTCAGACTATCCAACCCAAGCTGGCTGAGCATGGACCTGATCTCGTCTCTTTCACCCGTCACACCTGTGTCAATAAACACAACCCGATGGCGTTGATAGGGGTGCAATTGAGAGCTGATTTGTTTGATGTCGTGGTCAGCAATCTTGACGACGCAGGAGAAATGGAAATTGCTGCCACGTCCGAAGTCTGAGGTCACCCACACCTCTCCACCCATCAAGTTCACAAGTCGTTTCGAGATGGACAGACCCAGGCCAGTGCCTCCAAACTTCCGCGTTGTGGAGCCGTCCGCTTGCTGGAAAGTATCGAAAATGAGGTTGAGCTTGTCTGATTCGATGCCAATGCCAGTGTCTGAGACGACAAACTCGAAGGGAAAGTCATCTGGCCCACATGCCGAGACCTTCCTGCCAGTGCATTTCTTGATCAGCACCCTGACTCCCCCACTCTCTGTGAATTTGATAGCGTTGCCAACAAGATTGAGGATGATCTGTCTCAGTCGGAATGGATCTCCGATAACATAGTCGGGTACAGAGCCATCAACATCAAAAGCGAGGCTTAGCGATTTCTCGTTGGCTTTCACGGCCAAAGACTTCAGAGCATTGAAAACCGTGCCTCGAACGGTAAAGGGAATCGTCTCAATGATCATTCGATTCGCCTCAATCTTTGAGATGTCTAGAATGTCATCAATGATGGTGAGCAGGCTGTTAGCTAGGTTATGGACCACGTTGAGCATTTCTCGAGGGTACGGCTTCAGGTCGTCAGTGTCCAAAGTCAGCTGTGTCATACCAATAATACCGTTCATTGGCGTCCGAATCTCGTGGCTCATATTTGCCAGGAACTCCGATTTGGTTTTGTTAGCCAGTTCGGCGGCTTCTCTCGCCGTGGTGTTCCTTTGAATGCTGTCGCGAAGATTAGACACCATTTTGTTTATCTTTCGTTTCAGCTCGTCCATCTCGCCAGAAGCGTTGACCGAGATAAGCTTCGAAAAATCTCCTTCCGTAGCGGCATCGGTGATTTCGCCAAATGCACGTACTTGGGAGGTCAAATTCTCAGCCATCGTGTTAACATCCTCGGTAATCTCTTTCCATCGTCCGCTGATATCCTGCACGTTGGCCTGACCTCCCATCTTACCATCGACTCCGACATCTCGAGCCACCCTTTTCAATTCGTGGGCAAAGGTTGCCAAGCGATCAACCATGTTGTTGATAGTAATCTTGAGCGTTAAGATCTCACCCTGGGCATGAACCTCGATTTTTTTGCCAAGGTCACCGGCCGCAATGGCTTGTGTAACGTGGGAAATGGATCTCACTTGGGACGTGAGATTTGATGCCATGGTGTTCACGTTATCGGTAAGCTCTCTCCACTTCCCTTCAACGTTGTCGACCTTCGCTTGGCCACCTAAGGTACCATCCGTGCCGACTTCCCGAGCCACTTTGCTGACCTCAAAAGCGAAGGTGTTCAGTCTATCCACCATGGCATTGATGGTGAGTTTTAAGCTGAGGATTTCACCTTGCACGTCCGCAGTGACCTTCTTGGAGAGATCCCCATTCGCCACCGCTGTGGTAACTGTGGCTATCTCCCGGACCTGAGTTGTGAGGTTGTTGGCCATACCATTGACATTTTCGGTGAGATGCTTCCAGGTGCCTTCCACGTCATGCACGGTCGCTTGACCACCAAGGACCCCATTCGTACCGACCTCTTTGGCAATCTTGGTAACCTCTTGCGCAAACTGTTTAAGCTGGTCGACCATGTTATTGATTGTGTCCTTGAGTTGGAGAATCTCGCCTTTGCAACTCGCAGTGACCTTGCGGGTCAGATCACCTCTGGCCACGGCCGTGGTCACGGCTGCAATGTCTCGGACCTGTGTGGTGAGATTATCTGCCATGGCATTGACGTTGACAGTCAGCTCATTCCAGGTTCCCTGCACGCCATCGATTTGAGCTTGCCCGCCTAAGACTCCTTCTGTTCCCACGTCTCGGGCTACACGGGTGACTTCCGTGGCGAATGTCCGCAACTGGTCTACCATGGTGTTGATGGTCTGTTGAAGGTCAAGGATTTCTCCACTAGCTTTGCTTTGCACCTTCTGGCTCAGATCACCTTGGGCCACAGCTTTTGTGACTGCGGCGATTTCCCGGACTTGATCTGTCAAGTTGGAGGCCATTATATTGACTAAGCAATGGTCAGCCAATGGCTATCAATGAATCCAGCATCCAGACTTACCATTTTCTGTCAATTCTTTCCATATACCGTGTACGCCACTGATCTGAGCCTGGCCTCCCAAAGTGCCTTCAGTGCCCACCTCTCTCGCTACCCTCGAGACTTCGCTACCAAAAACTTCCAATTGGTCCATCATGGTATTTATGGTCCTCTTGAACGTAGCAATTTCAGCATCCATTTCGTAAGCCTGGACTTGGACGCGCATAGACAGATCTCCATTGGCAACTTGTGTGATGATCCCACCGATCTCGCGTAGTGCTTTCTGAAATGCCTCATTTGCCTGTTGGTGTTTTCGCAGCTCCCTTTCAAGTATGCCAACGTCCTCCGTCTCCACCTTCTGAAAGGCTATCTTCGCCCTCTCATCTGACTCGTGCAGGCCCCTGCTGATGTCAGCAATCATGTCTTTTTGTGACCTGATCTGCTCAGCTTGCTTGTGAACGTGCTCCCGCAGGTAGCTGATATCGTCTTCGCTGACAGTTCTCACTGTATCCAGATCGCCACTTCTGGAATCACGCGCGGCGAGAAGATTGTTCACCCGTAGCGATCGATTAGACACCGATCCCTGACGAACAGGGGAGCGTGTGTATTCGGCTCTGGACAGTGGGCCATTTTGAGGCTTGTTGTCCTCACTCCTGGCAAACGGCGACGCTGGATTTGGAAATTCGTTCGGAGTGTCGGGTAGGGTCTGGTTGACTGTGTCTGCCCTTGATTCGAGATATTGTATTCTCTGAGACAGAGCGTATAATTCAGCCTCGAGATTATCCTTGGATATGCTTCGCGGCCCAGGAAGTTTGCATCGATGCAAATCTAAACTGGCAGCAGAGCCAGGAGTGCTCCTCGGGTCTTGAGGGGAGGGATTCTGTGAGGATGCCCCGCGGCCAAGACCACGAATAAAAGATGCAGCGGACGCCAAAATCTCGTCTTGTCGAGACATGGCGGCTGATAAAGGTTTGACTAGTTGTAAGGAGGCATGTGTGTAATTTTCTAGATGACTGCAATTGGCCTTTGCCTGGTTGAACGGAGTTGATTGAGGCCAAAAACAGCGCAGGCAAAAGGAGGGAAGGGCCAGGGTTCTGTCGATCAGAATCGGTACACGGCTGATCGAGGGTTAGCAAATTGTGATGAGTGGAGCTCAAAGGCAGTGAAAGAAGTCTGTTTATGACGCTGAAGCTGATGATTCAAGATGTATTGACTGGGCTGCGGTAGTGGTTCGTTGTTGGTTTTCAAGCGGTTCGGGATAGGCGTTAGGACGTGGCAGCGGATCCCTTTGATCAATAGGATGACAAGGCTGAGTGGTTAGAGAAGACGAACAGGTCGGAAAGAATCCTGGAACAGAATGTGCGATGCGCAAAGCAAGAGAGTGACTAGGAGAGCTTAGGAGTCTACTTGAGGTGTCAGGTTGCCCAGTTCCAGGGAATAGAGGTTCGGAATTGGTTGTCGCCTGAGATAGTGAACGAATATGCGCGCCTGGGAACGTCGAGCTTAGTAGCTGCAGAGCTTGACGCTGTGGCAAGGGGGGGTAAAGGGAGGCCTTGCTTGTGGTTGAGTGGCGACAAAGCAATGAGAAATGAAGTAAGACTATCGAATATCGTATCAATAACCGGTTCAGGGGGGTTCTAGAGGTGGGAAGAATCTTTGCTTTTGGGGGCATGACAATGCTAACAACCCACTAAACAAAGCTTGCTCTGGGAAACCCTGTTTACCCCCAAGAAGTAGGAGGGCTATCAGGTCTGGCTCATTCTGATGTAGTTATTGCAGTACGACACGCCACTCTCTGGCTCAGCACCTTCAAGCTCCTACTCTTATGAGTGTTGAGGTAGCAATGACAAGTTACTAGTGGATATTGTGATGGCACTCATCCCGCGTAACAGCTTGAAGATAGAGAGTAGTACCGCCTTACAACTTCACCCCCACATTCTCCCCAAAAGTGGTACAAAGCTGAAGAGCAAGACGTGCTCACTCGAGAGTTGACCTGTTCAGCTTTTCCACAGCCGCGGATCAAGTCTCCCTAACCAATAATTGGCAACCTCGCTGATTAGGGCCCAGATTTATTTTAGGGGGCCGCATCCTAACCAATGAGGTCGCTCGTGCAGGAAATACCCAAGCCCACACGTCACTAGAAGCACCCCTGGGAGTAGCCGCGATTCCGAGGAGATTGCCCGTGGAGAGAACGCTCATACTACGTACGGTGAGCGTGAAGGAGAGGGCAAGCGCCAGCGAAAGAGGGACGCGCCGTGAAACACGCTGGCGAATGAAGTGATATACAGGGGAGATTTTTGTGCGGGAGGATCGACAGAATGAACGGGTTTTATGTTTCACTGGTGGGCCCCTTTTGCATTTGCATTGCCTCACCCGCTGCCTCACCGGCCGCCGATCCAAGCCGAGCTGTCTTGCTGACATGTGGACCACGAATCCGACATTTGCAAGCTGATTCAGCTGTCTGGTTATTGGTACTGAGTATTGCATTGTGGCTGTGTGGCACAGCATCAACCACGATGAGCGTGAAACTAAGATCTAAGTACATATGTATATACGGAGTACAATAACTCTTTCCCTTTCTCTTGCCTTTAAACCGTCAATGTCATAGGTGCTCACGAGTAATCCTGACCTTGTCCCACTTCCTGATCAGTTTCTTCAACCCTTTGCACCAGCTCCTTCGTTTCCCTCGCGATCTCGAAAGCCAAAGGCGGCAATTGGGACAGGAAGTCTTTCACTCGCTTCTTCTCGCTCAGGGCTTCACTTTCGGCACTGGCACTGATGAGTCTCGACCTGCAGTTTGTGAGATTGAGGACGATCGGTTCAACGCTTGCACGGAGCGATGCGGACGAGGCTATGGAGTCCCCGGTTGCGGTGATGACTTCCCCGACAACGTCGGCGATGGTAGAAATATGTGTGCGAATCTGAGGCAGGTCGGCTTCAGCACGAATGGAGCCCACGAGCGTTTGGATAGAATGGACTAGGGAGTCGGTTTGGTCTTCTAAGTAGAGCTAAGGAAACATCTCACATCAGCATTTATCATTTCTTCCAAGTCCGTGGAGAAGGGCGTTGTGCTCTTACCTTGAGATCTTCCAACTCCCCATCCTCCTGAGCTCTCATGCCAAATCCGAGCTGTACGCCTGCTGGATCTGATTCGCCAGGTCCACCATATCCTGTTGTAGTAGTGCTGCCATTACTACTTTTTGACCCAGATGTCAAATGCGTGGCTGTATTCGCGCCAGATGAACCGACACTCCCATGTGGTGTGCTAACAGCACTGTAGATACTGTCATTGGCACTCTGGTTCCTCATGTGGCTGGGCTCGACATTGAAGTAGGTAGAGTCTTTCATTGATTCCGTGTTCGCCACTATTTCGTCCTCGTCGTCCACTTCTCCCGGCGGCGTAGGTCGAATCTTGACCACCCGCACCAGCTCGACGACCGCCATCGTCAGATGACTAGCAGCTGCATCCAGTAAACTGACAGGCGAAATGCCGTTCGAGGAAGCAAAGTTTTTCGAGGCGGTGATGACATTGTTGGCTGTAGCTGACACCTTGGACTTCAGCCTACCTCGTCGATGCGCTTTCTCGTCATCCTTATCAGCCATGCCAGCAGCATCAACATCGCTCGTAATGCTTCGAACGGCTACCACGACAGACTTCATATGTTCCAGCACAGCCGATGGGTCTTCGGTCCGGGCGATCCTCAGTAGTTCATCGATTGAGATCTGGAACTTGGTGACATGTACATCCTTCACCAGGCCGTCAGATTGAGTAAACTCATCGGCCTTCACATATCGAGCCGCGTCCGGCCTCTGCATTGACAGACCAATGGAAGAAGCGCGCAAGTTACGTAGTTGAGCCTTCAACTTTGCATAGCGGCCCTTCCATTCCTTGACCTCTTCCTCGAGTCTTCTCACATCGTTTCTGAGCTTATCTTCCCTTTCCCAGTTGGATCCTCCACTCTCTGCCATCACGCGCATCTCGTTCAGGAACCCGGAAGCTTGCTGTCTCACTTCTTCGGTAACGTGCTGCTGCTCTCGCAATTTTGCTTGCAAGGCTTTATGTTCACTTTCCAGCTGATCGTACTTTGCTTTCCAACCACCATCACTTGCTTGCGAGCGTTTTGCCTTGTCCAGCTGTGAGCGCAGATCTCGTTCCACATTTGCCTGGTCAGTGTGGGCTCGATCTAGCTGATCTTTCATCGAACGATTTAGCGACTCCGCATCTCCCAGCCTCTTCTCCAAGTCCTGCTTCACATCGATCCAATCACTTTCCGTCGAGCGACTCTGCTCCGCGTCCTGCAACCTACCAATTTCCTCGTCCTTGAGGCTCAAGCTGATTTCCAGCTCCTCTATCCTGGACTGCAACTCTTTGGCTTTGGAATGAGCTTCTGCGAGCTTCGCGTTCATCACGGAGCCCGATCCACTTCGCGTTGTTGCAGTTGTGTCCCTTGGGCTCTCTGTGCCCACACCAGCTTGACCATCCAGGCCAAATGCATCACTTTGTCTGTCGTTCTCATACGGTTCGTCATATATTGCAAAATCGTCCTCTTCATCCTCCACCATAGTACTTTTATTAGGAGTTATAGTATTACTCTGAAATTGTTTCGGCATTGGCTTTCCATAGTCACTTTCTGGGCTAAGCGCACTCTTTTCACCAAAGCCCTCCGCTCCAGGCGGAGGGCTACTTAGCGAACCCTCTCTTACAGGTTGCCGCTGGCCATTCATCCGGAAACCTACGGGGGGCGACCCGGGTCCTCCACCAGAAACTCCTCGAGGAGGACGGCCAAATGCGGTTGATCCAGGTGGCCCAGGGCGGAGACCGTTAGGAGTTGGTCCTCGAGAAGGAAGGCTCCCATGTATGCTGGATGATGGACTCCCTCGCCGGCTCAAGTTCATGTTTCTGAAGTGTGGAAATCTCCTTTCTAGTTCACAGAAGACGTCGGTAGCCAGGTCACGGAAGCGCTGCGGCTGCAATGAAGAAAGCTTCTGCCGCGCCTGGTTCCGTTTCTCGTGAAACTCGGCTCGAGGTAGCAGATAAGGAGGAACATTTGGGGGTCGTTGAGGAGGCCGACCGGGAGGGGGTCGTGGGGGGGTTGCTGCTTGTCGCCGTATGAGCTCGTCGTACACATCTGTACTCAGCTCATGAAATTGAGTTGCTGACAATCGGAGCAGTTTATCTCTTGCTTTGTTCGGTCGAGGGGGTTGTGGCTGTCCTCCGTTTAGGTACCTCTTCAGGACATCATAATGTTGCGCAAGTTGATCTTCCATTCGTCTATACTTCATACTCTGCTGGTCGGACAATGTGCCATCACTTGAACGAGAGTTTGCGATCGAAGCCGGAGGTGAAGGTGCCTGCGATGCAGGTACCGACGGTCGTCGAGCCTCATCCATTGCTCCGAGGGGCATGCCATCAAAATTTCCATTTACGCCATTCCCTGTACCTCTATCTGGTGAATTACCCTGCGACCCATTCGCAGAGTAGGGCGATCGCAATCGAGGCATTGTTTGATAGCCATTTATTCCAGACCATTCACTTCCAGTAGTGGACACGGGAGAAAGTGTTTGACCCCGATTGGGAGGAAAGGAAGGGTTCATGGTTCGGAGGTTGACAACGTTGAGGATGGACTATGTTGCGCCTGCGAAGTCTTGAACTGTTTTGTCCGGTGCTACGGAGTCGCGCTTTCTTAGAGTCCCAGCTGAAGGTAGGAATGCAAGTGAGGTACTAAGGTTTGTCGGAGAGGTAATGTCGCTCGAGAAGGCAGGGGCATTTATGGAGAATTGATTGTAGATGTGCTTCCAATTCTCTTAACCACGTGTAGCATCAGGTTTTTAAGCGCAACGAGTGTCATTTTCCCACGCGAAAACGAGTGATGTGGAAAGAGAAGGAAAAAGGAGTTGCGGGTATTGGAGAGTGCGCTGCATGCAGGAGGTTCAACTACTACTAGTACTACGTAGTCCTAGTAAATGACTGACATGCCAAGATTAGCTACAATGAATCACAAACCTCGAAGTCGATTTGCTACGCTTGCGGACTCCAAAAATGTCAGGCTCTGCTTAATTTAACTCAACAGCGCTAAACGAAGTTCCCGTCCTCAAAATACCAGTCATGTTGATTATTGTTCCTCGCCTGGGTAGGCCTAATAGCAGAAACCCTCTGGATACTGATATTCAATCTAGGAACAGATCCAAGGATTACGTTTGCCAGGCATGAAGCATGATCCTTCAAGAAACTCAGCTATAGCCTTCGAAACATGTTTCGTGTCTCAAGTTCTTCCGAAGCGCTGCGGCTCAACTAAGTCAAGGCTGGCTGGTTCGTGCTGAAATGGTGGATTCTACCCAATGCCAGACATGCATGTACCCCCCCAACAAGTCAGTGGTTATTCCGTCTCCGCTGGAGTGATATATGCTTTCATAAGTAATGACCGTCTGGTCCCCACCACTGCGGTTCTTGAGTACAGCGCTAGGTGTTGGCGTGAAGGCTGTGAAGGTTGTAGTCCATTGCAAAAGGTCATGCATCACCCATGGACAGAGCGAGGACCCAAGTTCTGCTGTTGCTTTGCTTGGGATGAGAACTCGCCTCGATTCGGACAAGATTCAAACAGTCAATTATTTAAAAATGTAGTTCTGTCTGATCCAGACATATGACTGCCTGACTCTATGGAAATATTAACGACATTTCGAGTACCTGCGTTCTTCCCATGTCAATTCGGTTCTGTAAGCTTGGGAGTCTGTATACAACACTCCTTGTAGTTAGTGATAGGTCTCAAGAGAGAAATAACGACATTGCGTTCACTTGCTGGACGACTTCAAAACATCTTGTACATTGAAAATATCAAGTCCACTTACAGCGCCTTCCTGGCCTTCCTGTTGGTGATTGGGTGTTTTTGCAACAGACCAGAGTTAGCGTATCCGAACGGGAGGGTAAATTGTGTTGGCTGACAGCCTTGATGTAAATGAATACCAATGTGGCCGAGTTATTGAATAATGACAACGGTGGAGCAGCTGCTCGGCACGTGAAACACTTGGCATAGAATGGATATGCAACCTGATAAGTGTTGGCCCCGAGGGAAAGTTGGTGGATGCTAGCAAGAACATAGGTGAATCAGATGAAGCTGATCAAGCTCATTACCTCAGAGACTGATCGAAAGCGATTAAAGTTATCGTTCCGTCACACCACAAACTAGCAAAGTTCCCCTGAGTATCAATGAAACCATTACATATTGTCCAGCTTTCCCTGCGCAGCCTTCTTGCCCTCCTCACTGACTTGTGGATTGTTGATGGCACTAAATAGGAAGTATAAGCATCAGCGAGTCCAGACATAGTCAGCACAGGTGGAGGAGGCTCACGCTTTCAAGCCACCAGCGACATTACCTGGATTCTTATCTTTTGTCTCTCCAGTTTCGTCAGGAATGCTAGGTCCACCCTCCATGGCATCGAGCTGGGCACGAGCATTTTCCTTTGCCTCTTCTGAAACTTTGGGATTTGACAAAGTGCTGTACATGCATGAGTCATCAACAATGACCTTGAAGGACAGTGCATTCTCTTGCAACGGCTTACGATTTGAATCCGCGAGCTTGGTTTGACTGGTCTTCGATTGAACCCATTTTGCTATACGATTTTGAATGGGAATTAATCTTTGCAGGGGTTTACTTCCGGACTGTTGATGTTGGAGTGAATGGGCGGTGTCAGAAGTTAAAGATTGTTGGGTAACGAGTTTATTTACTTGGTCTCGTCTTTATATGCCGAGAGGGGCTTTGTAACCATCTCTATGACGCCAGTGGTGTATTTGTCACATCATGATGGGACGTGACGCGATGCGATAGCTCACAATTGGTTTCAAGGCAGCAAGAACGCACAACCAACTCCGAGCTGGCAAGAACGGAAATGATCATGGACACCTGTTTTATTGACGAAGCCAAACCAACCCAGGTACCGACCAGCCCAATTCAACGAGAGTCTAAAGCAGTCCCGTCTGAATCAACCGGTGAGGAATATTCTCGCCTGGAAGTACCGAAAGTGCGATGGCTGATACAATTATCTTACCATAGTCCCATAAAGCGGAATCCATTGCCTGTCGCAACAGTCCGTACCGGGGCCTCCCAGACGGAGCTTCGCCCCTGTGCCCGTGGGAATTTTCGATCCCATATCGCCCCCTAGTTCGAAATAAGTCCCCCTTCTCGATATCGTATGCCTTATCCGCTCCTCGACAAATTCGTAATCAACCACTACGGCACCGTCTCTTCCCACACAGAATCGGCGTCCTCGCTTGCATTGCATATACGGTAGGTGGAACGGGGTCGGTCTTCTCAATATAGCTATCGTCCCGAAACTCGCCAGAGGGTACGCCGCTGCCGGTGCCGTCATATCGTGCTTCGTACTGGTCTTCGGTGTCACGTCCGGCAGCTATAGCCATGGCAAAGTGGATCTGAATACTTTTGGGATCCTTCTAGAGTGAGATCGTGCTACGGTAGGTCCTTGCGTATATTATGTGTGCGTGAAGAAAGATGAAAGACGTTAGTAAGTTTATCAGGTCGATCTTGAGAAGGAGTGTCACAGCTGAAGTTCCTACGATCGCGTGAATTTATACCTATTAAGTTTACTACATCAGACTCCTGTCATCCTGCATATGCTAGAATCTACGGGAGCCATTGAGGAGTCTGGCAAGTGCAGATATACGGTCAAGGCCAGGAACTCGACGCATGGATGCCGGATACCAAGGAGCTGACCGCCCGCCATTTCGTCTCTCCTCTCATAGCCACTGGACCAAACGGTTCTTCCAGCCTTGGTAGCGACTACGATAACACTCTTGGATGGTGACCTGATCTCATGTTGACATAATCCCGGTTCATAGCAGGCAACAGACCTTGAGCACCGTGAAGGGCCCTGATAGTTACCGCTTCCTATACTGCTGCGCTTCGGACGTGCCGTAAAGCCCTCGGTACCGTCTCCGAGATCAACCGTCCTTCCTTTTTTATTCATATAGCATACTTTCGTAGTCGCTTTCACCTTGATTTCCACATACCTTTCCAAACTTAACTACTAAGCATTTCACTTCTGCAACAGTATTCAAACAAACTCACGCAACACGTCATCAATCACTTTGGACTCTATTGAACCATCGAATATCACCAGCGAGAATGCCCACCAACAGCTCAAATCCTGGCAACTTCGCCAACCGGTCGAAGGAAGAAGTCAAAGCAATCGCTAGCAAGGGCGGCAAGGCGGGCAGTGAGCACAAAGGATTTGCCAGCCAGAAGTACGACGACCAAAAGCACGTACGTCATATCCTCTGCATTCTCGCTGCCTCTTCCCTAACTTTCCGATATTTCATACCTCAAACTGGGGTCTTGCTATATTCTCATCTCTTCACCTTATGTCCACCACACCCACCTACTGTCTGCGGTCCCTTGCCGCAAAGATCAATGACCAGCTCACCTCTCCACAGCGCGAAGTAGCATCCAAAGGTGGCAAAGCGAGCAGCGGCAGCTTCCGACCCGGCGATGAGCGTGCTAGAGAAGCGGGCAGAAAAGGGGGCAAAGCCTCCAACCGCAGCAGCAATGGCGGCGGTAACAATGGCACCGCCGACTATGATGAGGATGACGACGACGGTGAATAGCGTCTGTGTCTGATGACCCTGAGCTGAGGCGGGAATGCCAGACTAGCCTGGTCGAGCGGCTAGCTGACAGCGAGCTTGTGCTTTGCTGTACTGTACTCGGCAGGGACTGGAACGGATGTGCTCGGGCGTTTTCAACCGCGAACATGCAGAGGTAGCGGTGCTCGATTTTCTTTTTGCTTTTGCGGGACAGAAAAACCATGGCCTGGGCTGCATGGCTAAATAGTTGGTCACTCACTCAATCGAAGCCCTGCAACACCAATCCACCTAGTTCCCAAGACCCTGCCTCGAGGCCAACACTCTCTCCCCGCCTCAGTGACTAACTAGTAACAATATCCAAACCAAGCCCTGCCTCAGTAGTAAGAAGCCATATCCAAATCCTGCCTCAGAAACCGCTCCGCAGGGGCCCCAACCGACAAAAAATCTTCCAGCTGGTGTGAATGCACAAAGAGAGGTTTGACTTCAACCTACAAGCCTCGGACTTGGCGTGACAAGAGACATAAAACATTGCGTGATGGACGGACGGACGGAAAGGCAGAACAAACGTTCTAAGTCAAAGGGGGAGGGGAGGGGAGACACGTTTCATGTCACACTACCACACTGTCACACGTCCACATGCACACAGGCATGTAGCCTTCCACCGGGGATTCGGATGCAGTGGTTGTTTCAACTGTATAATAGTTGCTGCAGTCACTATTGCAGTTCCGTGCACGGGCGCGGGCACTGCAGTGTCAAGAAATGCCAAGCCACTGGTCAGCCGGGAGGATTGATAGGCCACTGCACTGCACTGCAGGGGAGATCCGAAATCGCCGGATATTGGTGGACTATGGGATGGGAGGTGTGCGGTGCTATTTTGATTGGCCTACGGGTTGCGGGTTGCCGGGCTGTGGTTGTATAGTGGATGTAGAGAAAGGTGCATATACGAGAATTTTGTGAGGGAGGGGAGAGGGGAGGTGGGTAATGGGAAGGAATTGTTATGGACAGAGGTTTTTTGGTTTGGTTATCGTATTCTGCTGTCAGCATACATAATGGCTCTTCGAGAGTTCGAGACGTTGCTTGCAGAGTCTGAAGAGAACAAGGAGCAGTAAAGGGGATTGGGAAGCTGCTCGAATGGCCACGCCGGATTGCTCGGCTTCGAGCATTGCGCATTAGGTATTAAGTGCGGAATAAGGAGCCCGTTCCTTCCGCTAGCAGTTTCTCCCAGCAATCGTGCACATCTTGTATGACCACGGAGGCTTGGAGGGAAAGTAACAGCAGCACCAAATACTCTCGCTCCTCGATCCCTTGACTTGAAGCACTGTCATTTCACTCTGCATGTTGAACCTCACTCAATCTTTATTCTTCGGAAATTTGCGGAACAGATCCCCAATTTTATCCATCGGCGCGGCTAATAACCCAGCCAGCGTCTCAAAGGGTGGTCGGTTAGGTGCACTGGGATGACTGCGGCTAGGGACGAACATCTTGGTGCGTTCGAAGGATTTGGCAAGGCCGGCGCTGTCGTCCGCTGTAAGTGCTTTCTCGAGCTCTGGGAGATCGGAGCCTTCTTCCTCCTTTATGTGCTGGGACAAGTCGGCCATGAGCGCTTTGATGGTGGGTTCGAAACTAGGGTCGGTGGTTTCTAGGTTTTGGAAGGTTTTGAGGTGTTCTTTGAGCTTGATGGGGGTTAGTCAGGTGTAGATAGCGCAGTTTGGGGATCTTTCGAAGTGGAAACGAGAGGTTTATGTAAGACTCACAGTCTGATGCTGTGCACGGTCTTTCTCAGCTTGGTCCTTGCCCGTCACACCAAGGTTCTTCTCCATGGCAGGATACACGACGAGCTCTTCAGCAATTGAGTGTCGAGCAAGTTCCCAGCAGAATTGGTTCTGCCATCTGGTCTTGGTGTCATCGTCGGTAGCCCGCATCATCTTGTCATAGTAGTCTTCAAGCTCGCGGTGGTCAGTCTTGATGACATCGGATACTTTGTTGTAGGTTGAAGCTGTTCTGCTAAGGGAGGCGATTCTGATGAAGTCGAGGCGCGTTGAAGGAGGCGCTCTAAGGGTTCGCGTGAGAGCGACAGAGGAGGAGAGAATGCATGGGCGAATAGAGTTCATCTTGATCACCTGAAGACGTGGTTGTGAAGTGAGAGATTGATGATTGTTAGAGTGTGAGTGCCTTGGTGTTAGAAGGTTGAATGCCAGAGGGATTGTATCACTTCAATTTTTGAAAATACCCAGAGTATTCAAGTAGGAAACACAAGGCAGTTGTGTACTACGTAGCTGGCAACACGAGAATTGGTTACGCATTCCCAACACAGCAAATGTGACTGGTGGGAACTGCTCCGCACAAGGGTTGGTGCGGGGCTTGGTGCGGGTACTCAGCGCCGTAGACATCATCTCTATTGTACTGTTATGCACACCTACATTTCATTGCGTGGTATTGTTGGAGTTGTCAATTGAAGTTGCAGAATATTACGCGGTAATGACGTAAGGTCGACGTTTCGGCTTCCGCCAACCAATCAGAAGTTAGATCTCAAGCTAGTAGATCTCCCGCGTTTCCGGCTAAGGGCCGACGATCAAGTCTGTAGAAGTTTTCTGCTGCCTAAAGATTAACTTAGGTGTAAAGGCGACGGTAGACGAAAGGTCAAATCCTAAGTATAAGATGTACTACGTAAATACTAAGGTGCTAGTAGCTCCTCTTTCTACAAATTATCTCCAAGCCAAGCACAAGCCAAAAGTAGGACACGGGAGCACATCAGCGGATGATGTATTGGACCAGGATCTAGTTAAGAGTACAAATGACCTAAAAATCCGATTTCTATACGCAGAATGCAATAGAGCTGTTGATTGGGAAAGAATTTTGCAGTTGGCCTCCGCCTTTCGCAACCCCTTGTATGCGATACAACTGTGACGGATTGATAAAATCAAGTGAAATAGCAATCCAGATTGTTCAAGAGTTGTAAACTACCCAAACCAGTCATCCAGGCAAGTGAATTTTAATTGCGAGCATCATTCGCGGTAGGGTTGACTGGTCCGGAAGCAGAAGATCGGCATTGCGCAAAGCCAGATGAGTTTGGATCGAGTTGACTAGTACAGATGCATTATGATCATGGCGAAGACTGGATGTAATATGCTGGCATCACCCATTTTGCTCGAAGTCATTGAAGGTCGCCCTAGACACCAAAACGCTACCGTACATAATATCACAAAGGTTGTGGTCGCGACCACTGCCGTGGATGGGACGGGTGTACGCCTTCATCGTCTTTGGGCCGGGTAATAAGGATAGTCGCTTGTCGCGGCTGGGGAATATATGATCCCATCTCCGCATTACCCTGTCGTCTTTGCTTGGATCTTGCAGGTTCATATATATGGCTACTTGCGCGCGGCTCAACAGATTCTCGTCGTTGATAGGTGGAATGCCAACCCTTGAGTGGGACAGACACCAGGAACAACGGATCCATGATCGACAGCGTAATTTTTGCTGCCATGTTCTCTGTGCGAATAGTCTCTGGAGTATCGCATTCTGCTGGGCCGCTTTATATCGTTTTCTGAAGAGGTCTGCGATTCTGGGACCTGACCTTTCGCCTTGGTGGTCGTCCTCGGCTCGACGCATCCGGACCTGAGCTTGGGGTATACTGGGGTCTTTTGCGATAGGGTTCGTCACGATCGACAGGCACTGTTCTTCCGGCTCTCTTTCTACCTGATCCACGTTTTCTTTCGTGGTGGGAGACAACTACTGATTCTGCATTACCCATGTTGAAAAGGTACAGCATTGGAAATAAGCAAAAGTTGGTGAGGTAGCTTTTGGTTGGTTCGCATTGGAACAGGACAATATGAACTGTGAAAAACACTTAGCAGCAGGGACATTGACGTAGTTTATATGAGAGAGCGCATATCAGCATAACCTCGGCGGCCCACGAAGGCACAATTTACAGAGTAAAGTTCTGCCTTGAGAGGCTTCTGTGGCTTGTGGCTTGTGGCTTTGCACATGACTTTCAAGAACATGAGGGGTTTCCTATTGGAACTTGAGTTTATGGGCCTCAACATGTTGCTATCTCGGGCCTTCTTTCAGCATGACGACGTCTTTGAGTGTGGAAGTGATCAGAGGAGGTCTTCAATCAATTCCTGAACACTATGCTGCGTGCTTTCTGTAAAATGGTTGGGAGAAAATTAATAGTATTTTAAGAGCCTCATGTATGCCAAGGCGCTACGGTTGACTCGGCCTGCATGGCGGGCCTGGAAATTCCTCCCCATTGCACTGCAACGCACAGTTCGAAAGTGACCACTTAACGTAGTATGCATCTGCCATTCTGAATGACCCCTTTACTTATTACGTCGTTCAATGACCTACCGCTCACCGAGTTGTATTGTAATACTGGCGAAGGTGTATTGTGGAATTGAAAATGAGGGTGGACGTGGACAGATTCCATGACCTGCACAGCTCGATATAGTTGTGATGGATCGAGTCTCAACGATTCGCGGTTGGGCAGCTTTGAATTGAGCATACCGAGCAGAGCTTTGAAAAGGACGCCTCCATCTCTGCGTTGTCAGCGGCTTCTCGATGTCGACCATTGTCATCCTGTAGTGCTGCGTACTTTTGGGCGCCTAACCAGCGCACATCACTGTCCGCTCACTAAACCAACCCTGAACAAGCGGCAAATACACTTTTGTGGCTGATTTGACCACCTCATCTGCCCTTCCATTGGCTTCGGTTGAGGATGACTACCAAGACATTCTTGTCGAGATAACAACTCAGTAGCCTAGCCTAAGGAGACATATGGGTTCTTCCAGAGCTCTGATGCAGCATGGAGTTGGATGATCTGATCTACGAAGAAGGCTGTGCCAGTCTAAGGTTCAAATCAGTACCGGTTCAGGCTTTCGAGATACGGGTTTTCGAGGTTCGCTGTGACACTGATATTGATATTGAAACCCACAAGACTAATATCGCACAGTCTGGCAGAGCAGACTGGCAAGAATCTGTGATTTCTCACGAACAAGGAATCCTTCGGATTCGGCCATGGCTTGATGCTCAAGTGGACTTCAAAAGTGCAAGGCATATCAACCATGACCCATCTCGTATTATTGGCGGGCTTCGTCTGCTTGTCCAGAAGTGGACCAGAGAGGATGGTGCTCTAGACGCGGACGTGCCGATTATGCCGTTCTTGAAATCCGATTTGACCAGATTATGGAACAGCTCTGTCTACCGCGTTCCTTCCCACTGGACTTCGCCCGCTGTCAGCAAATACCAGCAGATGTAAGGCATATCTCAACACTATACGGGAATAGACTTGAGGACAGGCTCGGTTGGCTTCCAGAGCACCACCTTTGTAGCGCACACTAACAATCCTTCCTCAGCCATCACTTGTCAGAGTCCCCGACTGCAGACTTGCATGACCCTGGTCTTGTCCCACGATCCAAGAAAAAAGAACACAAGTGGCTTCTTTGGGTATACGCAGGACGAAGGTGACAAGGTTCTGGCGACATTGAAGAAGAGCGCTCATCTTGCGTTGCATCCGCTGCTGATCCCAGCGCTAATTCACAGCGCCTGGTTCAAGATCATGTTCGATCAATATGCACAAACACATCGCGAGTTGAGGTTGGTGCAGCAAAACACTGACTTCATGGTAATGTTGCTTAACGATGGTCGATCGCAAATGAGTAATTTCGACAGAGAGATCCGGAACACCAATGATTCCATCCGCAGGGCCATGATCGAGCAGCATGCCCAGCTATCGACAGCTTTATCCGACTTTGTTGGCAAGCTTGGATCCGCTCTTGCAGAGGGGTTAGAGCTTGTCAGAAAGCTCTATCCTGCAGCATATAAAGATTATGGTCTCGAAGCTTACATCAAACATTGGATCTCGAGGACAGAGCGCCAGCTCGAGCATCGAGAACAGCTTTTGAAACGCATTGATGTACAGATTCAAGTGGTGCGTTGAATTATGAAAATCATGGCAGAAGTCAAAATAAAGAGCCGTGCTAACTAACCAAAGCTGTATACCTTCATGCAGCAAGCTGACAGTCGAACCAACATCCATATTGCTGAAGATACCCGCAAGGATAGCTCCGCCATGAAAAGTCTTGCTCTTATAACAACCATCTTTCTGCCCACGACGGCACTAGCGGTATGTACCATCCCCATTATTCATAACCACTTTTGTGGCAGTAGCGTATCAATTGTTTGACATGCAGTGCCGGAGTAAGTCGTCCACAAAGCTGTTCTCAGCGCTGATCTACAAAAGACCATCTTCAGTGTTAGCTCGTTCTTCTCGGATGCGGCAGACGGATCCGGACGTCTCGTTGTATCCTCTCAATTTTGGATTTTTTGGGCCGTAGCCGCCCCTATCACCTTCTTCACCGTCGTGCTGTGGTTTATCTGGATCAACCGAAAAGAGGTCAAAAAGTTCAGAGATACTTATAAGCATCGATTTTCTGATGAAGATGTCGAGCGGACACATGATAGCTCATCGGACTCGGATCGGAGTACGAGCAGAAATCCAGCTCAAGCCAGTCGTTCTCGAAGAGATTACGGAGGGGGTACTGATGAACGGGCTCATGCATCCTAAGGAGCTTGTTATGCTCGTGCAGCATTTGATATTGATATTGTTTGTCTACTTCGTGCTTTCGGTCTTTTGTTATCAGTATAGTCATACCTCCTTTATTTTCTGATGAGCTTCATGGTACCACCAGGCACACGAACAAACGCCATGAGTCGAAGTAACCATGTTTGACGGTTCTTGATCTATGCTCACCGAGCACTCTTCATTGGTGCATTCATGAGGAGCAGGTGGGACATAATATGACGAATGTCAAGGTTCTCTGGACGTTTCGGACGCAGCGTTTGGTCGTGCCAGTGATAGCAAATGTCATCCATTTACCAGTGACGGACACAGTCTTGCTGTTTCACCACCTAGCGTGTTGGAAGGATAGCTATGCCATTTCATGAAATGCTCCAACCCTTCTCAGCAACATATCTGTAACTCCCAGCAATTCATCGGGACGAACGACCCGCTTCGCATACGACACAGAATAGCATCGAAAGGACCACGAGCTCATTGCCCCCGCGTCCGCGGACGCTTAACCTCAGCCTCCAATACAACTTCAGGCCGCAATATTAGCGGCTGCGAATGTAGTCAGGCATATCCTTAGCGTTCATCGACTTCCACCAATCTTCACTACGCAGTCATTCTCGAATCTTGCCCCCAAAGTTATCAAGCAAAGCGCAATTGAAGACTACCGTGGCCGTAGACTCGAGTTCAGAAAAAAAACAATTCCGTTTGTGCTGGAGCCTGGAACGCTTTCTCTACTGCTGCAGCACGGTGATTCGCAGCCCGGATGTCTTTGAACAGGAGCCGTAGATGAAGATGAGGCGCAGGCGCGGGCGCGGTTTTTGTACAAACTTTCCAAAACAAGACAGCTTCTGATATAGGCTTGGGTCTGAGAGCTCAGGCATGGAGAACTTGTTCCAGACGAACTTGGAGCGAGGACCTTTATAGCTGACCATTCGCATCTGGGAAACTGCGCTGTGATGATTCGGTCTGCGCTACTTGGTTGCTGCTACAAATCAAACGCTCTACTTGAATATTTTATGGGCCCTTGATGCTTCCTTCGCTCAGAGGAATCTTGTTTTGGTACTTGGTTCATGAACTTTGCCCAATAAAGGTGGGTATAAACGCCGATACAATTCCCAAAATCCTTTCATCGCATCTTTTTAAAGCTCTCGATCCAGCGTATCCTCATCTGTCATGTCTCTTGTTCAGCGAAGCAGAATCCAAGCCTAGCGCTGTGCAAAGAGTATTGAGTCGAGCACTTTCTTTTGCATCTCCTACCCTTCAGCTTGTATCTCGTAAGCATTGCTCCTATGCTTAGGCTCGAATCGGAAGTCCTTGTGCGCCGGACCGAGGAACATCTCACTAGAACAGTCATATAAGCAACACATAGACATTGCATCAAAAGCAACCAAGGAAGGACATACCTGATCTTAATCCAGTCCCGGTAGTCCTCACTTGCCATCAGTGTCTCCAGTTCATCCCTCCCCCTATACGCAGGCGCACGATCCTGAATACTCGGCTCCATCCAGCCGCTACCGGCAGCTGTTGGCACCCTCTCCAACAATCCAATCGGCACGTAGCGACAAGCAAAGCTCAACCACTCGAGCAAAAACCTCCTCGTCGTCCCCACGCCCCACTCGTCACTTCCCCAGGCTTCGAGCCCATAGCGGCAAAACCGCTCAATATACCCCAGCCGCTCCGAAGACGATTTATCGAGGCTTTGCCCTGCGGCAATCTCTTCGAAGATCCATGGTTTCTGGAGAGCGCCGCGTGCGACCATGACAGTGTCGACGCCTGCTTCGGTGATGTGCGTATCGTAGGAGGTATGGGTGTAGCAGTCGCCGTTTCCGAGGAAGAAGACTTTGCTATCGGCTCCGGGCGGGAGGGTTCGGGGGTCCTGGGCGTGGATCGTGTCGCTTAGAGCGTCAGTTATATTGTTGAGCCGTTTGATGAGCGCGGCGGTGTCGGCGATGTATTCCCAATCTGCGGAGCGGGTGTAGCGTTGCTGTCTGCTGCGTCCGTGGAGGGTGATGGCCGCAACACCGCTCGTTGCACCGCCCAGACTTGCAATACTCGCCTCATCTCCCCCTCCTAGAATTAGGCGTTCGACCAGTTTCTGTGCGGTGGGTTTGCCGTCCTTGGTGCCCATGCGAATCTTGCAGGTTATAGGCGTGGTGCCTGAGACGACGTTCATGCCGTGCAGGATTTTCTCCAGTTTCGCAGGTGAATCCATGAGCGCAGAGCCGGCGCCTTCACGGTAGACCAGGTCGATTGGACAGCCGACGTTGAGGTCGATGCTGCGGAGGGAGTTCGGTGGGAGGAGGGCGGTGAGCACTTCGGTGGCTTTGGTGGCTACCCAGGGTTTGTTTGCGGCAATCTGGGCAGAGAAACGGGAGTCAGTCGATGGAATGTAGGCTGGGTGATTGTGGACGATGTTGTCTTTTTTGGTGAGGGTTGGTGGTTGTAGCTCGGATTCGTGGGCTTTGATAAGGGCCCATTCGGGCTTGTGGCCTTGTATGAGGGGGAGAGACATGGCCATTTCAGAGTAGGTGAATACTGCTCCTAGAGAGCTGCAAAGGCGACGGAATGGTAGATTGCCTTGGGTAGTCAAGGGAGCAAGGACTGGAGTGGATGGGTCGAAGTACAGACGGCGTTTTTCGGAGGGCAGGAATGGAGGTTCTTTATAGATGCAGCGATTGTCTTCCTTCGCCAACATGTCATTGTTCTGGGTATCAGCGGGTTCTGGAGACGAGGAATTGCCTCTTCTTCGGCCTTGATCAGTCTTAGTTTGGACACTGTCAAGCCACTTCAGATAGATCTCTGTTTTGGGAGTGTGAAATTTGCGCTTGGTAAGAGAGATGCGGACTTCAGGAGATATCGAATTGACCACGCCTATTCCAGTCTCTTCAATAGAGCTGGGCCGATCCTGAGACTTTTGTGCCTCGTCTTCCACCAGAATGAGCTCCTTCCTCCCGTCGGCGTGCTCGATTTGTTTGGAATGCGAACCAACAAAGCGACACTTCCAGCCAGCACGGCAGTAGCCTAGCACCTGCCAAACAGGGCATGTTCCATCAAAGGTGGTTAGATCCTCCCTCTTATGCTCCTTTAGATACTTCCTTAAGTTATGTTCGAAGCGACATCGCTCCCCATATGTGCATTCTGACGGTGAGAATTCCGGCGCGTGCGTCCGACTTGAGCAGAGGGCCACTTCATCTCGAGATTTGCCAAACTTTCGACCAGTGTTCTGGCCTTGATTCTTCCCTCTTTTCCTTGAATTGTTGCTGGCCGGAGCACGATCTTTGTGATGGAATGCTTCCGCTGCATCATCGTCGGCAGCATCCTGTTGAGGCTTCGGTGCAATACCTTGGTCTTTACCAAAACGAATGAGGTATTCCTCCCTGATGGGAGCAGTGCCCTTTCGTCTTTTGCCATCCTGGCCCTCCCAGTCTCTGGGCCCTGGTTCATCTAGCTTTCTCTTCTCGGCAACCGGTCCTTTGTTATTGCCTACTAGCGGCTCGACCTCGAAACCGTTCAGCAGTCCGGCATTTCCATTTCCATTGACTGCCGGCTCATGTGATACTGCCGGCTCATATGATTCTGCCATGGTGTGAATGGACTTCTAGGCATGAATCGGAGTGCAGATGTTTCCTTGTGAAAGCGTCACCCAACCATGCATGCGGTCAGAAACCAATCAGGGTTCGGGACTGACTTTGAATTCTGCATGGTTGCAAAAGTCTGGCTTTTTTGGGTGTGTGCCGAGGTTGACATATGACAGCGGCAGATCTTGGCGTAACTGTGCTGCGTCGCCATGCTACTACTAGTAGTAGTAGTACTATACTACGTAGTAGGGTGCCACCGCAGTGGCACAGAGGTACGTAGTAGAATACGAGGCCTCTGTGACTTGAGCTACTTGACTGGGTAGTCAGCTATTGTACGGAGTAGGGTCGTAGAATTATCCTGACCGAGCGACTGAAGATGTGATTGCCCTGGCCATGTTGATCCACATCTGATAGACGTCACGCCCCTGAAGATCAATATCTTGCCAAACACCAAAAGTCTTATCCTGACTGCTACGATCGATCACGGCATCTTCCTGACCCTGAACAGAGATACCGGGCTTGGGCCGAAGAAAGAGCAGGTTGTTCTAAAGCGATAGGCATATTCCGAGCCACTCGGATACAACCCAGCAATTTGGTGACCAGATCAACTACGCGTACCATTAATCCAGGTGGGATATGCCATTAGGGGTATGGGAGTACGGCTACTTTGACAGAGTTTCGTTGTGCTTCCAGCTCTGTTACCAGCATCGGGATTCGTGGACGCAGGCCCCTTAATACCAAGATCACTGGAAGTCAGGACGGTAACGAAGCTAGCTCCATTAATTGTGGATTACTCCTAACGACGTGGGACCTGCTAGAACACAGAGTGTGGCGTGGAGGTTGGGAGCTTGGGAGCTTGACAGCTCCCGAATACCTGGGTCATTCGTTTCCTCGGACCCACTCCGAGGAATCCGAGACGATTCCAAACGCTCATCACATCTTCCACGTGGTCTGTATCTTCTCCTTGCGTAGTTCACAATCATAGACCATAACAAGTGTCGTTCGCCTGCGCTCTCTGCCCTATTGCAGTTGCAACCGGGCAGTGACTCACTCGATGGGTGTGACAATCGAAGGCGCTCTACCCCTTGTCGATGCGAGCGCCTCTTCTTCAGCACGCAGCAAACAAAAGCGAAAGCCACAACCAGTCAAAACAGTGGGACTACTAACGTAGTAGTACATCCTGCCGCCATGGCGTCCAGGGTCCAGCAACTCCCCATGATGCCGGGCGGATGGAAGACTTGGCACTCAACTGCCTCTATTTACAGTAGTACTGGCCAACTACTACGTAGTACAGACAGCTACAGCAGCTAGCTTGCCTTTATATCGGTTTAGATTTCGTAATCTACGTAGTATCCGTTCTCACCTGGTTGTTGGGAGCAGAGACGGGTGTTAAGCTCGTCTTCAAACCCGATGTAAGCTGGCTCATTGGGTATGGTTAACAGTCACGGCGGCAAGTTGTCTTCTCAATCCGTCCTTCTGAAAGGGCGGCAGCCTGCCGAGTCTACCCGTTGAGCTCACGTGGTCAAGATGCCAATAATAATACTCAGCCCACATAATTCCGGCAATAATACCGCGACTGCCATGACGGAAGTCATGATTAACTCCCGCGGAATTGTACGTAGTAGTCTCAGGCCAAACCTTCATTCTCCTAATCAGCTAATAGAATAAACTTACTATGCAGTGGCCTGCAATGGCCTGCAATGGCCTGCAATGGCTTGCAATGGCCTGCAATGGCCTTCAATGGCCTTCAATGGCGTGCACACGGCTTGACCCTCCTGCTTTTGGAGGACCTAAACAACTGCCCGTTGTTGCTACTCGTCAGGCTTCAAAGCGGCGGTCAACCAACCAGCGAGTCACAATGACAGATCCTTCCCCTTCAGGGTTCTCCCGGCTTAAATGTGCCTAAGCTGGTTTAAGGGGGGTGGCATCTCAGCTAGAACAGCGTTAGCATCGGCTCTTCAACTGTTCTACTCTCCCCAAGTCACTCACTAATTTTTAGCATGCTTCTGGAGTCCAGACTTTATCGTCATCTCCCACGCTAATTCACTTTAACTTCCCTTCGTTCTTCTCCTCCGCCAAGTCGCCATGTAGACGACCGACCCTATCACCCTGTTCTATCCCATATAATCCCCTCTACCAAGCCTGCGGTCCAAAGTACAGTTACCGGTCATTCTTTCATCACTCTTTGTCATCCATCTTGTTCTATCTTGTGTTCATAATCTGCCACGTCACACACTTCTTGAAGGTGTATCATAGAGCAAAGAAAACAGCCCTATACCTGTATCTGCTTACAAGCCAGAAGACAGCATCGACAGCATCCTCCTCCTGCTCCTGTGTCTAGGTATTAATGCTCGACTACTCAGAGAGTCCTCCATCACTACATCACTCGCCGGCAACGAGTGACAACGTTCTTCCTACCTCAAGGGAATCTACTCCTCTTACTCCTGTTGGATTTGCCGCATCGATCAATCGGAGGTCAGAGAAAGATCGAGGCAAGGACGGCCATCTACCGTGGTTCAGGAGACCAATAGACGTGGGCACCGCGACAACAAGCCCATTCCCCGACTCCCCTCTTCTCGAGCCCGACTTCGACGATCACTCTTTTCCTCTGTTCGGAGCGTCGCCTCCTGCAGGCACCATGGCGGGTGCTGCTAACCCAATCGACATTGCCACCCGCCAGGCCTCTACATCACCACGCGGGCCACAATCCTCAAATCTGACTTCTGCGTTGCAGGGAAAGTTAGTTGGTGAAGCGAGGCATGTGCCAGGAATGAGTGGCAGTGAGCGAGTGGATATTTCAGACACCGGAAAGTCAGCAAACGTGGTGGATGGCGTCTCAGCAGGAGATAACGGCGCAAAACCAATCTCAATGAGAGGACTACCGGAAGATAAGATACGCCGAGGGAGTATGGCTCAAAGCATGACCGCAGGCATGAGTTGGGGTGGCATATCTGTGGGAAGCTGGATTCGAGACGAGTAAGTTAAACACCTAACAGGACAGTTGAGGTTGAGAGGGCCTGTCATGTCTCCCGTCTTCTATGTGCTGTGTACGCTGATGCTGGCTATTTTAGTATTATGATGTCGGGCACCTCTCCGTTCACATTCGGCAATTCGCCATCCTTTCACTCCTCTTCGTACCTTCCTAAACTTGAAGCCAACTTCATGCGCGATTTCTCCTGTTGCGGCATGACACTGCCTTCATTGCACGACTTATTGCAGCACTATGAGGAAGCTCATGCTCAGAAAACTTCGCAACAGAACAAGCCCAATACAGCCGATCAACCACAGATGCCGGATACTCGAGCCGCTATGGCCACCAACGTAGCTGCTGCTGTACAACAACAAGCTCAACAGCAAATCAATTACAAGCCGATCGCTCCAGCTCATCCCTCGGCTCGGTCCAACCAGCCACAGCAAGACTTGCGGAAAGCTTCCACCTGTTCGAGCAACTTGCAGGCATTTCCTGATATGGACACAGTAGAAGACATGGAAATGGATGATATGGATGGTGTGGAAGAGGATACACCGCCGCCGAACTTATATACCCAATCACACTCGAACAACCAATCACCGCAAGCACAATTCAGCCAGCCTCCTCAGCCCAGGTTACCTCAACTGAACATGAACCTATTGCAAGGCCATCAAGGCTTGAGGAACTCAACTCCGACTACCCCGGTTACGCAAGGCCGACAAGGCCATCCGTTTCAGAACAACCCAACTGTTTCCTCAGTCAACACACCAACATTGATGTCCAATCCAATGCAACAGCAATTTCAGGATCTCTCTGGCCAATATCGAGGCACTCCAGATTCATCAGCACCAGGGACACCGGCTGAGCTAGATGAAAGTATTATGAGCGGTATGGGGGACATGTCCATGCAAAACAACCCGCTTCTTATGGGAAATCAAACCCAGAACTTTGGCCTGGGAGGGTTTGGTGGGAACAGCGATATGATTGATTTGTGCATCGATGAACCCGCCAAGCGACTGTTCAGTCCCACTGGAGGGTATGGCAGTCAAAACCAGCAGTACGCCCATATGAGACTTGGCAGCGGACAATATGGTCCGAACAGTGATATTGCACGACGAATTAGAGAGCAACAGATGCTGGCCGGTGTACCAGATACCACCGCCGGTATGATGCCAAATGACGAGCCCAAGCCTTTCAGATGTCCTGTGATAGGGTGTGAGAAGGCATACAAGAATCAGAACGGGCTTAAATATCACAAATCTGTATGTACTCCTCGGATCCAGCCTTTCGTTTCTCTAACATATCTACAGCATGGTCACAATAACCAGCGACTTCACGATAACGCAGATGGCACATACTCGATTGTCAATCCAGAGACCTCGATTCCATACGAGGGTACACTAGGCATGGAGAAGGAGAAGCCGTACAAATGCGAGACATGCGGCAAGCGATACAAAAACCTGAACGGTCTCAAATATCACAAAACGCACTCACTGCCATGCAATCCAGAACTGCAAATCAATGGCGGCCCGGGCACATCTACTGGCATGATGCCAAACCAAAGCCCGAGTCAAACTCAAAACATGGGCGTCCCTGGAGCTGGTCTTTCTGGAGAAGCTGGCATAGCCTGAAGATGCAGTTCCTATGCAAAATTCGGTTTTTTACCATCTCTACGATTCTCTCGGCACATCTATCCCGAAGATGTTTTCACTCCCACCAATTTAATACGTTTTCGGTACGGAGGCTCGAGTCCTTCATGTATTGAAACGGGCGCTGTTATCGATGCCATTTTCCAGGTATTTCGTATAGACTGTCAACGGGTCATCTGTTGTCTGCTTATTCATCTGCTTACATAGAAGAGCTCTTCCGGCGTTCAAAAGTCTATCATTGACTTTGTTGTTTGCGAGAAAGCGTCTCCTATTCAGCTGTACGGGTTGAGTGTGGGTGTGATGGTCTGGCCCGGCTTCGGAAGTCTGGCTTGACTTCCTATTAGAAGAGCTAGATTTGTTCGGCGGTGCTTTCGGTTTTCACCACTTCACTATTGATACCCCATCTCGCATTGCTTTGCTGGCGCTTCTTGTGCCATGGAAAGAAAGAGGTGGAAGGACTCGTTAGATCTACACATGCTGCTGTGTGTACTAATTAGTAGTCGCTGAATCATCCACAGATTATACGGGGATGGCTATTGGAACATACAACACTTGGAGATTCTTTCTGCTTTGCTTGCTGTTGGCTTGCTTTGTTTCACCATTCTCTTTTGGTCTAATGCGTAAGGTACCCTTGATTTCTATGATCCAGGTTGTCTATTCCTTCCTCTTTTCAATCCACTACTCTACCTAGTTTTCCAGACTGCAAATTGCTCTTAACGCCAGTGTTTCCTAGTCATGTCTCCCTTACGTTAATCCGGTCCTGCTCTTATGTATCTTCCCTATCTCTATAATAATCAGCTCCATTTTCATCCCCTGTCTTTGCTGTCCTCCAACATGCTATTCCTTCTCTAACAGCGTCCTCGCCTCTTTCTTTCTAACCCCCTGTTTAGATCATCGAAGTCGGCTTGGAAGCACCAAGTTACCCATCTACTCTTTGCTTCCGCTCTCAAGTGGAAAACCAGTGGCCCTCCAGAGGTAGAGGGCAAGCGGGAAGCAGGGAAGTGTTGAAATCCAATAGAGGAAAATCAAGGGCGAAACGGTCAAGCTTCTGATTTTGTTTTCCAAACCGGAGTGCGCTGTATAGACGCGAGGCCCTGCCGCATCGTGTGCTTAGGCTCCCACTCCCACCTCCTCGACCCTCCCCATTTGTCATTTCTCATTGTCCTGCTTTTGCCTGGGTGACCTGGTCTGCACGAAAGCTCGCTGAAGCAAAGATCAAAACCAGTTGTGGGGAGAATCGATGACACATATTAACCATCGTGTCATCATGTCCCGGTCCCACGGCTTTTCCCACCTCTCGTCCCTCATTCATCCCATCTGGTTCGATCCCGTTTTGATGCATACCAGACCACAGAGCCCCACGTGGCACTGCGCAAGGATCAGACCAGATCAAGTACATTTAAATGCAGATCCATATTAAGGAAAGCCAGCTCGGCTAAAAGAACCCAACACCAGCAAAGAGCACCATTACCTACAAGTCCCAAGTCAATGAATCCATTCCAACCTCCTGTACATGTACACGCACACGCACACTCACACGCACAAGCCAGAAAGTAACACCATCAACCCAGCCTACCTACCATTCTATAAGTCTACCCATCCCAACCACCCCCCACTCACCCTTTTCCTGACCACATCACTCTCTACACCGCTCCAAACACCAACAGAAGAAAAAAACTCTAAACCTTCGGAACTGGGACCAAGGTTCCCCCCTCCCGGTCTTACATGGTGGCTGTGTGTACGTAAAATCACCCCACCACGACCATCGAACCGAATGACTTTTTCTTGCGAAAAAAAAGGTTTGTTTCATTTCCCACTAACTAGTTTGTCTTGGAGATTTCCCTGCTTTCTTCTTTTATCTAAAAACACTGCACTTGGTTTATCATGTGACTAGCTGGAAATGGAAAGGAAGGGAAAGGGGAAAAAGGGAGATGTGACCAGCGTGAGAATATTTGGGGGGAACCCTACCCGACGTGGTGGGATGGAGGAAGGATGGGTACTGAGTACTAAGGGATCGGCTACGGGTACGTCTATTTGCAGTGTGGTGGTTTATTGCAGCGCTTTCGATCTTGGTGAAGTCTGGACTGGAGCTGGGAGGAGGGAAAGGAAGCCAACTCCGGAGGTCGGGTTGCCTGATTCAAGGGCAAGTTGGTTGTACGGGGGACTGTGAATATAAAGCGGTATGGATACTGAATATTGATCGTCTGTGTGGATGAGTGATGGTGCATGAATCGCTATCTATAGATCTGCTAAGCTAAGTAAGTTAGACGGGAAAATAGGCGCTTCCAATCCAGCCAGAAGATAGATATACTCCGGTTAAAATGCAGATATCTGGCGATCGTTCCCCATCATATAGCCCCGACCACGCGAATTCGAGGACGCCATGCCATAATAATGGCCTCCCTTCCAGTGATGCATGCACGCATGGATTTCCTTCCTCCTCAAGAGATCTCCATGCCATCCTCATCCCCTTCCTCCCCATCATCAATATCACTCATCCTCCTCCCCCTCGCTCGAGCCCTTGACCTCCCATTTCCAACTCCATCCCTGCCCAACCCTCCAACTGCGAAACTACCACCATCAGCACACCAACCCACATTCCCAACCACGGCCTCCAACTCCTCTCCATTCACAACCCGACCCTCCATATCCACCACCTCACAAAGCTCCATCAAACTGCCACGACTCAACCCCCTGAACCCCTCCGTCCTAACCACCCTCCCCCAGTTGGACAGACAAAACCGCGCCGCACGGTGCTTCAACCACTCCTCATTCGTCCGGCCTGCCCTCTCCCACACAATAGCCGCGTGCTCAACATCCAACTCCCTGCTCAAGCGATGCACACACAGCAGTCGTAGTTTCGGCATATCATACAGGTTCGCCATGACGAGCATACCCGCCACATCAGTCAGATCCTGACAGTAGACACTGTGTGGCGCGATGGAGTCGGTGTAGAGGTAGTAGAGAAAAGCTCGAACGACGGAATATGGTTCTGGGATGTGCAGTTTCTGGTTGTGGAATTCGGCCATCTTGGCGGCGTAGAGACGTTTGAAATGCGGCCAGCGGGCCTGGAGGATCATTTTATGGACGTGGATGGGTGGCGAGGTGGATGTGTTCGATGAGAGATAGAGTGGGGCGGAGGCGGTGGATCCGATGGAGAAGCGTGTCTCGGCGGGTTCGGTGGGAGAGTTGAGCGTACTGCTACCGGAGCAGATATCACTATCGTCCGCGTTGGCGGTAATGGTAAAGTCGGTCATGCTGCCGGAGTCGGGCGGTATGTCGAACATGGAGGCCAGGTCGGTGCCGAGACCTTGTGAGATGGAGGTTTCGCGCTCGGAGGCCAGGATGCGTCGTTGTTCCGAGTTTGATTGGTAGACTAGATCGTTGCCGAGAAGTCCGTACTTGCGCAGATCTACAGCAAGAACTTCGCTGAGTTGGGCTTCTTGGCCACTACTGGTACTGGTGTCGATTTGAGAGCCCAGGAGCCAGGCTTTTGTGCCATCTTCATTGATGGTGCAATAATGCCATCTGTATCCCGGTTGAAAGAGCTCGGGGCCTTCAACGAGCTTTTGCCAGCGCAAGGAGTCGAGTTCGAGCGAGGAAAGATTGCATTCCGTCGATCTAATAGTTGCTGCGGGTGTGACAAAGTCGAGAAGGGTACCAGAAGAGTAGACATGGAAATGGGTGCCAGATGATTGAGGCGGAACATGGGGACCAGACAAGAATTTGAGAGATGAAATTGCTCCCGGGGCATTCGGTCTGTCCTTCCTGGATGATCGCACATGAACGCTACCAGAGTTGGCTGTATATGCATTGGTGATTGGATTGAAGTTCGAAGTCGTTCCATTGGAAGGCATCGATCCAGATATGGATCGTCCTAAGCCATTTGGGTCCGAAAATCCGTCCATTGATGGCATGCCGAGAGATGGACTTCCTTTCAAGTCCAGCCACCATATTTCAGTTGACCGCTCCATTTCAGGTCCCAGTCCCCCAAAAATCCATAATCTGCCTCCCCAGATCCAGGCTGAGTGATCGAAGCGACCAGCAAAGCTCCATGTTCGAGACCAAGTCCAGGTTTTAAGATCTAGATAGCAGATGTCGTCCAGAATGTAGTTGGTTTCACCTGTCAACCCACCAATGATGAACAACTTATCCTCGTACACCACCGAAGCGTGTCTCGCTCGGCCCCGCGGGTGCGGTCCTTGAACGTCTGGCTGTGTCCAATACATGGTTTTGAGATCCAGTATCACCACATCCGAGAGGTATTCTCGATGTTCATTCTCGCCGCCATAAACCAGCAACTTGTGTCCTTGGTACAATGATGCTGAGTGGCCCATTCGTACACCTGGAATATCACCATAGTTGTCCACCAGCGACCAGTTCAACGTGTACAAGTCCAGTTTCAGGACATGATTATAGACCTCGTCCGTGAATTGATCAAAGCCACCAAAGGCATAGATCTGATTGTTACCACAGTAGGTAACAGAAGCATTGACAAGACAAGCGGGCTTAGATCCTGTTGCCTTGGACATCTTCGGACGATGACCTTCAGAGCTGTGGCGCCGACTCTTAGCAGGGCTGGCAGGCATGAGGTAGGCGTTTGCTTGTGCAGATGTAGATGATGCAGTTCGAGAAGGGCCGGTAAAGCCGGTCCAGGTGGGTGCAGACGTCTGTGAAGCCGGTAGCAGCGGAGCACTACCAGATGTACTGCCAACGGGAGTCGCGGGCTGAGCCATGGCAGCTGCTGGAAATGGTCAGAGACTGGAAGAGTGAATGCCTTCCAGCATAACAGCCGCAAGACTCGTGTCAGTCAAGCACGTTGTCGAATCCGAAAGACGTTAAAAGGGCTATGGCAATTTCCTTGGTGACATTAGATACATCTTAGATACATCGTAAAGCCATCGGTCTCCTGGGCAAGGCTCCATCGGAGAAGTTAATGGAGGCGGTGCCAAGATTTGCGGCTCGATGACCTAGCTTTTTGAGGTTAGGGTGTCTGGTTGCTGTGCAGCATATGCTTGGCATAGTGTCAACAATCGACCATTCAAAACGCGAATCCAATTATTGTTTCTCTCTACAAAACAACATCTTCTACCTCACACCCCTTACCCTTACCTTCACAGTTACTCCCTACTCTCCATCTCTGTCTAAGCTCAGTTATACAATCCATTAGATCATTTCTGCTTCGGCTTAAATTGATCGACCCACCGATTGCAAGCTTTCTTAGCAGAGACTTCGATTATTCAATCATCTCTGGATCACCAGCGACACAGTACTAACAACGACAAACTATTCTCAGGATTCATTAGATTGACTATCTTGGGATATCACTGATTACGCCGGAATCCCAGCACAGACTTTTCGACAAGATCTGGTTGCTTAATCGATACCATACTAACCCGGAGGTCTTCATTGATCTCTACAGCAGGAACCCGATCGAAACATTGATTTGTCCATTCGATCACTACATTCACTATGGCTGCTCCATCAGTTTCCACGCCGATCAAGAGCCATCATGGTCTCTTCTCATCCAAGACGGCAGGTGGCCGCATGCCCCTCACACCATCACCTAGAACACGAACCACCAGTGTTGCTACCAACCTCTCCACAAACTCGTCTCCATTCACACCTCCTCGCCCAGCTCAATCCATACACCACAGAGAACCTTCAACGCAGTTCTCGAGGTCGGTGTCTCGGTCTGTATCGAAATTTGCATACCAGCAGTCGCCCAAATCCAACATTGCCAAAGGCAAACAATCACCAAGACATCTTGACCTTGGCATCTCGGAATGGACCTTGACTGGCACTGGACCAATTACACAAACGCCATCTAGAGAGCGAGCAAGGAAGGAATCTGTGGTGCGCTCGAGAGCAGGAAAGACAACGGTGCGCATTCCGCACAATGCTGCTGACCGCTTTATACCAAATCGTATGGCGAGTGAAGGTCTTGTCAACGCTGGATCTGCAAAACAGGACGAGAACTCCAGACCAAAGACCAGCAACGGTGAGGGATCGACGGTCCTGGCCAACGCTGCCAGTGCCTTTGACATTGGTGGCCGAGGCGCAGACGGTGATCTGACGGCAACCCTGGAGAACCTGGGACTGGACGATGACAATACCACAACCTCATACCAACGTCCCAATCCCGACTCAGTCGCTTATGAATCTTCCCTGGCATCAGCATGTGGTGTATCTATGAATACCCGCATTCTTGCTTTCAAGCCTCCACCACCAGAGTCATCCAAGCCAATTGACCTTCGATCTCAATACAATCGCCCTCTCAAGCCTGCAAATGCACAATCGGCACAGTTCAGACGTCGCATTCAGACTGCCCCCGAACGCGTGCTCGATGCTCCGGGACTAGTCGACGACTACTATCTCAATCTGCTTGATTGGAGCTCCGGGAATCAGGTCGCGATTGGTCTCGAACGCAACGTGTACGTCTGGTCAGCAGAGTCGGGAACTGTCAGCTCGCTCCTAGAAACGTCTCCAGATACCTACGTCAGCAGTGTCAAGTGGAGCGGAGATGGTGCTTATGTCGGCGTTGGACTTGGTTCGGGAGAGGTACAAATCTGGGATGTGGAAGAAGGCACCAAGCTACGAAGCATGTTCGGCCATGATGCTCGCGTGGGCGTTATGGGATGGTCCAAGCATACCTTGTCAACTGGAGCTCGAAGCGGCCTCGTTTTCAACCATGATGTGCGTGTTGCTCAACACAAAGTGGCAGAACTCGTCTCACATACTTCAGAGGTCTGTGGGCTGGAATGGCGCTCAGACGGAGCACAGCTAGCAACCGGAGGCAATGACAACCTTGTCTCGATCTGGGACGCACGATCCCTCAATGCCCCGAAATTCAAAAAGACCAATCATCGGGCGGCGGTCAAGGCTCTCAGCTGGTGCCCTTGGCAGCTCAATCTCCTGTCAACCGGAGGCGGATCCTATGACAAGCACATTCACTTCTGGAATACCACCACGGGGGCTCGAGTCAACAGCATCGACACTGGCTCGCAAGTAACAAGCCTCAAATTCAGCAATCACTATCGTGAGCTTGTGAGCTCCAGCGGCTTCCCAGACAATTCCCTGAGCATTTGGAGTTATCCTACACTTGTCCGCAACGTTGAGATCCCTGCACACGAAACTCGTGTCCTTCACAGCTGTCTAAGCCCAGACGGCCAGATGCTGGCTACCGCTGGTAAGTCAACATTCCTTCTACCTCGACTTGATCAAAGGCTAACTAAAAGTCATAGCGGCGGACGAGAGTCTCAAATTCTGGAAGGTGTTCGAACGCAAAGCGGGCACAAGTGCCTCAGCATCTCGAGAAGGAGGAGTCGGAAGCAAGACCAGTCAAATGGCCAAGCAGATGACTATTCGATAATGTGCTACGTGAGCACAGTTTTGATTTGGTGTGAGCATGGCGATGGGCGTTGGCTTCAAGCCCACATCAAGGGCGTTTATTGTTTATTGACATCGGGATGAACTCCATGATGTGTTGCTTGTTTGTGTTTGGGTATGAGGCGTACAATCATCCTCACTGGCATGTCTGGAGTAACACCAATACATCCTACATGAATACTATAACTTTGTCCCCATGTGAGGTGATGGTCAAATTGAGGCTCCTTGCTTGGGCCATCGGGCTGTAAGACTAGGCGGCACCGGGCACGCTAAGCACACCAGGTATACCCATTCTTGCCTACATCGTGAAACTTGCCCTCTTCACACTACCTAATAATCCTACAAAACTTGCCCTTACATCAGTGCCTTTGCGGAGACGGCAACATCAGGTGGAGTACGCAGATACGGTGGAGAATTCTGACTGCTCGACAACTTTGCACATGCTGGTTTAGGACTCGTGTGCGCACAGTCAGTCGTCTTCACTTCTCCTCCGTCGCCTGCCCACCCGCCCGCTATCACAACCTGTAACATCTACCACTCCCAAGAATCAGATCACAACAAACCGCTCCAAACCCCTTTCCCAATTGCTGCGCCTTTGCAGCAACTTCATATCGAAATGTCCCAGCAGCAAGTGGTGAGCTATCCGTCATTCACATTCGAGAGCGCAGGCCGCCTGGCTTCGTCACACATTCACCTGCTTGTCACTTGGTCATTCAAGTCCCTGTTCGGTTCGATGTAGGCGGAAGAGTGGCTGACTTTGGCTGTAGGGCCAAGTCTACAGCAAAATCATTGACGAAGTCTGCGATGCTTCACAAATCGATTTCGAAGAAGGGGGTGTAGACTCGGAGACACTCAAGCTGTTGAAGCATGTAAGAAGCCTCCCATTCTCGCCTTTGTCATGTGAAGAAATACTGCTTAAATATCAAATATTCTGGCTCATCGCTGGGGTGGTTGAGATGTTTTCTTGCCTCGATGCAATTTCAAATCCTGTCGGTGAAGATGGCGTTTATGACCTTCAGCCAAATTTTGGTGGGGCGGGCAGTGACTGTTCTTGGGGGGATGAGCGCCGCTCATATGAGTCATTTTTATACCTTCTCCAGGAAAATTATTGGCGCCTGGATTTGGGGCTGGACTGCGCCCCACCGTTGCCGACGAGCTATTTCGTCATCACGTTATCATTCTTGGTTTTGAGTCAGTGGGAGTCGTACTAATATTGCACTATTAACAGCGCTGGCAAAAAAAGTTATCCGCCCTTGAAGTCGGTCACTTCCCATGGGAGCCTCAGCCACAGAATTCTAGTACCAATGTCGGCTCTTCAGCAGCAGCATCAACCCCCCAGTCGACCCCAAACGTCTCGTCCAACACAACTAAAGTTCAACAACTCGCTTCCGAGAATGCACGTCCTTCTCCTATGCCGCCGTCCAATCAAGGGCCTCGGGTTAAGGCAGAACCAGGACAGTATCAGTCAACAAGCTCTCCTCTGATGGGCTATCCCATGTCTCAGATGCCGCAACTCCCCCCAGCACCAGTGAACACTGTCGCGCAAGAACGAGCAGCGCAAGCATTGCAGCAGCGATATGGTCCTCAAGCAGCGGTACAGATCAATCAGCTTCAGCAATCTATTAGTCAACGACAGCAACCGGGTCTGCCCAACTCCCAAGGCCAAGATGGTGACGATCGCAAGCAAGCTCTCCCAAATTTTTCCACGCCAACACCTCAGTCTCGTACCCCACTACAATCAGCGCAGCATGACGGTAGCAACGACTCGCTCGCTAAGTGGAAAGCCGAGGTTGCACGCCGACGTACCCTGATGGAGGCACCGGCTCGAGGTGAACGTCTGTTCCATGAGCACATGCTACAAAGACAACAGCAGATTGAAGGCGGCGGTTTGATGATTCCTCTAAATGAGCGTCACATGCCATCAGCCGGCACCAAGCGTCGGGTGGAGGCTCTTTTGGGGACATACGAAGAGCAGTATCCACAGAGAGCAGCTCCGCAGCTATCAACCTCACTTCCTAAAGCTCAAGGTGATGCCGCAGGCGACCATGATGACGACGAGAAAGAGCTTGATGAAGACGCCATCAATTCTGACCTAGATGATCCTGAAGATGCTGGGGGTGATCCTGAAGACGAAACTGTTGAGCAAGTCATGCTGTGCACATACGACAAGGTGCAGCGAGTCAAGAACAAGTGGAAGTGTACCTTGAAGGATGGTATCTTGAGAGTATCGAATAAGGAGTAGGTCGAACACGAGAGTATGTCTATGGGTGACTAACAAGTATTAGATATGTCTTTCACAAGGGTCAGGGCGAATTTGAGTGGTAGATTCACCATGGATCCGCCAAGACCAACCGTCATGGCTGTACAGCCGGCGTTCATTAGTAAGTACCTCAAGTGCGCAAGTGTCTGACCTGATTTTCTTTACAAGTCATACGACTCTGCTCCATGGGGCACTCTGAATAATGGCGGGGTGAATGCAGGATATGCTGGTGGCCCAGACACATTTGCGTAGGCTGTGTAATCCAGCATGGGAGATCTTCTGACCCGAAGCATGGCGCAGGTGTTCTGATGGCCTATTCAGGTTCTCGGAGGGAGCGAGCGTATTTGTTGTGTGTTCGACAAGCAGCGATTGCGGACTGGTGTACTTGCAGAGAGAAAGAACCCTTAGGGATACAGAACAAGAAGAAGCAAATTCATGATTGCATAATCTGTAAGCGTCCACATGAACTACTTAAGTCTCCACCAGCCAGGCTGTGGCAGCTAAAGATTGCCTTGGCCCTTCGCTCAATATTTTCCTTGGTTGGCTCCATACAGGTAGATCGATGTTCAGGTCACAGTGCGTGTTTTGACCCAGGTCGGTTCTTAGAGGCTTCCTTCCGGGATGCTTCTGTCTTTCCTATTGATTAGTGGAGGTTGATAAGCCAGGTAGGAAGCCTGATGACACGTACCAAGTAATGTAAGATACTTCACTACTTCTAGACACGTGCGGAATGTCCCTGTTATTTTGTCATCTATTTCCTATGTCCACACCTGCTTGGCACCCCAAAGTTGTTCTGCTTCATTGACCTTTTCCACCGTTCATCTATACTTAGTTGTAAGAGTTGCGTCCTGTACAAATCTCACTCCAATCATGAGGACTAGAGATACGCTCCAGAATGCTAAAAAACTCTTGCAAACCGTACCAGAAACAGAAACAGCGTCCATCATCAAACGGGAAGAATGCACCGTCTGCAATCCCCCCCAAACCATGGTATCAATCCTGGCATGCATATCGTGTGCTCAAAAGTTCTTTGTCCAGAACTCATAGCAAGCTGTTTCAAAGCACAAATCAGGTAAGGCCTGGATACGTATATCCTACCAACAGCAGCAAGTTGGCGGCATGTCCAATCACCGCCAGACGGTGAGGCAAGCTGGTGGCATGGCATCACCAGGGTGAATGCTTGCGCGCCTGGTTCAGTGAAGGTAGGCAGGCAGGCTTAAGGTAAGTCACGCAGATGCTTGTGAAGCAAGCAAAGCCTGCAGGAATGGTGTTTCTACCTTTTCTTAATTACCATTTTCTATTTGTGTTTATTATGGAGTTGATCCTGAGGCTGATGTCTAGCTAATTGCTTGTGTTGCAATATATCTCGCTGCTAGCGATTATAAATATACCCATGCTTTTCCATTTGTTGAATTTGGTAGACATTTGCAGCATCTGTCTTCGTTCTATAAATTCAATTTGGTTTCCCATTCTTGAATCTATCAGGAAATCTAGCATCTTCACCACCAGAAGAGAACCATCAATATGTCTCCACTGCCCCCACCAAAGACTGGAGGACGTCCGGGAACGCTATTCCCATGGGCTGGAAACATTTCCCACTGGCTTGATCCTGGGACTGTGAGTCAAGCCTTACGGGGATGCTGTGCAAGCTGAAAGCAGGAGCACTAACTCATAATAGGAAATTCCGAATCTGGAAGACGAGAAGATCAAATCGTCAAAATGGGTAGAAGATTTTGCAGAGCGTCTGAAACGCCTGCGAGATGACGACGCAAGAACCTTTGCAGACGACGGAGCTGTGCAATACAGCGAGCGAGCTCTAAACGTCCAGGTGAAGGATCTCCATGTCTGCGGCTTGGCTATGAGAAGATACAAGTACAAGAGTATCGACTGTTTTGCAGAAAACCCCTACAAGTGCTCTGCCCAGGCACAACGTTATGACAGTTTGACAAGCAAAGGCACTGACAAGACTCCCCGCAAGGAGCTAGTCCAGTGGATGATGGCAAAGATTTTACTGAAGCACAACAGAAAGCTCGGCGGTCGTGTGAAGAACTTGATGAAGACGGCATATGTCAAGGCCTCGAAACAGCTCCGGGAGTCCAGGTCGAGCTGGCCTGCCATGGAGAAGGAGCTTCAGGAGGATGCTGAGAACAAAGATCTTCAGAAATGGTGGGCTCTGACCAAAGCCAAGAACATTAACCAGTTCAAGGATCATTACAGCCAGTGTGACAGGGACAGTGCCGCCGCTGCCGACTCAACCATTCTTGAGATGGTTGCTGACCAGGATCTTGTTCTCGTGCTCGACAAGAATAACGAGCTCATCGCGTTCTGCGCATCCAAGGCAGTACAGAAACTCTTCTCCGAAAAGGTGCTGGAATATATTTATACATGTTTCGACATCTACACCTACCACCAAGCCATTCCAACACCTGATCCAACACGCCATCCTTTGCAGGCGGAGTTTCTTCGTGAGAATCCCAAGTACGATTGCAGGGCGGCCGAGGACAGAGATCTGGCGAAGTGCGGTGTCGAGCACTATGGTTGCCGTGAAATGATTGGTGACCCTCATGGAAAGCACATATATCCGACCAAAGGTAATTCCATAAGATATTGGCGCTCCGACATGATTACCACACAAATATATCCAAAGCTCCAACGCGGACCTTGGCGGGTGCTGACGGAAGTGGCGTCCTTCTTCTTCAAACCACTCATGCCAGCTTTGTACCATGATTACGTCGATGTCTGTCAAGGCGTAGACAAGGATGCTCGCATGGATACTATGGCAGAAGGGAGCCATTCACGCTACGCGCATTGCTGGTCAACTTGAGCACTGAGGACCACACCGATTCCAAAGATTGCCGATATGGAATTGCTGCTTTGACGCCATTTGGCAATTTTGAAGGTACCTTGCAACTGAATGTACGTGATCCAATCTAGTCCAAGCTGATCGATAGTGTAGGAGCTGACCTTGTCCTCCGCCAACTCGGCCTTCAAATTTCTTATCCAGCAGGCTCCGTCGTTCTGATCCGTGGCCATGAGCTCGCTCACTCTACTACTCAATGGACCAAAGAATCGAGGTTTGTTGGTGTTCAGACGTCTCACGAAGCTACCAGAGAACATGCGTATCGCAAGTTGGGTCGACCATACCCACCATTAGCCCTTGCCCCTAATTTCTATCCCAAAACCGCGAAGATTGGGAAAGTGGACGTGGTGGAGAAGGCGAGTATGCCTTCGGTGTCTCACAACCCAAGTCCAGGCAGCGCCAACGTGTTTGCCGGGAGCACTATCTCCTCAAAGCCTGGTTGTCCAGATTCCGAGGACAACGAAGACGGGGAGGTTCAGCAGGACGCCGTAAAGACTTTGTTGGATGATAACGGCGATGACGATGGAACCCGCAGCCACTACAGCTCAGATACTGACATCAGCTGTCGAGACTGTAAGGCACAAGAAGATTACCCGGATATGGAGGTCTTCGATATGGATGATCGGGACTACATGACCTTCGCCTATGAAGAGGACCCCACAGGGCCCCGGTACTACAAGCTGGCGTCGCACAAGCGAAAGCGCTCAGAGAGCAGCAGCGAGGACGAAGAAGACACGAGCAGCGACGAGTAAGAAGACACGAGCAGCGACGAGTAAGAAGACACGAGCAGCGACGAGTAAGAAGACACGAGCAGCGACGAGTAAGAAGACACGAGCAGCGACGAGTAAGAAGACACGAGCAGCGACGAGTAAGAAGACACGAGCAGCGACGAGTAAGAAGACACGAGCAGCGACGAGTAAGAAGACACGAGCAGCGACGAGTAAGAAGACACGAGCAGCGACGAGTAAGAAGACACGAGCAGCGACGAGTAAGAAGACACGAGCAGCGACGAGTAAGAAGACACGAGCAGCGACGAGTAAGAAGACACGAGCAGCGACGAGTAAGAAGACACGAGCAGCGACGAGTAAGAAGACACGAGCAGCGACGAGTAAGAAGACACGAGCAGCGACGAGTAAGAAGACACGAGCAGCGACGAGTAAGAAGACACGAGCAGCGACGAGTAAGAAGACACGAGCAGCGACGAGTAGATGGAAGGGGGGAAAACTTTTGGTCAATGAAGCCAGACTTCTTTTTTTTCCTCATCTTTTCTGGGCACGCCGTGATATGGAGAATTTCCATCAAGTTTTCGTGTCTTTCTTCTTTTTCCTATTCTTGCACGGGCTTCCTGCCAGGTCCAGTGCAAAGAGCCATAGTTAAAACGAGTTCTCCGTCAATTATAGCCTTCCCATCCCTTTTCCTGCCATTTCGGCCCATGCAATCTTCCCCCCCCCCTCCCATCGATCCCGACTCTCAGTATCCCCCAATTCAACTTCCCTAGTACCTAGTCGCTGATCAGACAAGGCAAGGCAAGACAAGACAAGACCAGCTCCCGCACCACCCTGCCCCTCCACCCGTAGAATCCGTGAGGTAGATCACTCGCACAACGCCCCTTAAACGGGTAGTAAGTCACACCCACTACCGCCCCACTCCTAGTAGTACTTATGTCCAGTCAGCACGATGCGCGGCATGCCCGCCCGCCCACACTCTGGGTTCTGGCGAGGGGCCGCGTAGAAGCCTGCCTAATTCGGCGATACAGTATTTAATGCACACGAAGACACGAGCAGCGAAAGCCTGACATGCTGATCGCGAGCCCTACCGGCTCAAAATCCGTCATGATACGGAGACGGAGTACACGATATTATCATTAAGTTAAGGTAGATTAGATACAATAACGTGGGGGGCATTCTTCTCTCCAAGCTCGGGTCCAGAGGAGCGAGCGACACGCATTATTATTCTTTGCGCATCCAGCCGTGGTGGGAAGACTAAAAGTAGTCATCATCAGCTTCAGCATCAGCATCAGACGGTACAGCAGGAATAAATTGGGCTCGTAGTCGTCTCTTCTTATGTTTCGTAGATATTTCTTTCAGGTCATACGGGTTTTCTACCGCAAACGCGCATCATCATCATCATCATCACTATCTCGTTGGGGGGAAGACAAAAAAAATCACACCAGCACCATGCTCGCACAGCTCGATTCATCGAATCCTTCTCCCTGCATGATGCCATGCACATACGCATCCGCGACGAGTCGGTACCTGACCATTCCTTGCGCAGCCGCACTCGTACTCGTACTCGACGAACCGGCTTCCATCTCAACCGGCCTCAGCACCAACGGCACCCGACTGCCGCGACAGAGCACGACGCGATCGCCGACCTGCGCTGCGTTGCCGGCCAGCCCGAGGTAGCCGCGCTCGGTCCGGATCAAGCGCCGGTACAGCGTGTTCCGCTTCTGCAGCTCGAACTTCAGCAGCGGCCGGTCGGTCGCGCCGTACCACACGAGCAAGGCGATCCAGTACGGCATCAGGACGATGGTGTCGAGGTGCAGTTTGCGGAGGAGGGGGGACTGGCGGTTGACTCGGTGCCAGAGGTGGAGCTCGCTGCGGATGGCAGGGGAGTGGTCGTATTCCGAGGTGGAGATGGTGCGGTAGAAGGCGGTGAGGATGGGTTCGGTGCTGGTGGGTTTGGTGTTTTTGTGGTGCTGGTGGTTGTGGTGATGATGGTTGTCGGGGGTATAGAATGTCTGGGAGCGAGCGTCGGCGATCTCTTCCCAGGCAAGAAGGACGTCCCGGGTGTGGTAGAAGGTATGGAGGGTGCGTAGCCAGCTTAGCACGATGTCACGGAGGGTGGTGACGGTGGAGGGCACTTGGACACCGTTGAAGACGGGGCCGGTGGCAGCGATGGTGTCAAAGGTGTAACCGGAGACGGTCAGGGAATTGGGGCATGGTGGGGGCGAAGGCGTGTATGTCGAGTCCTTGGCTGCCGTGAATGGTGGTTTGGAAGGATCGTGGGAGTACATATCTCTGCTGGCGAGGGAGAGGGGCCGAATTCCCCACTCGTGAGCCATGTCCTCGCTGGTGCGGCGGCTCCAGTCCGGTATCCAAGATGGAAGGTTTGACGTGCTTGATGAGGTGGTTGGGGGTGATGGAGAGTGACTTAGGATGTCTAAATTCCGGTCGTGCTGGAGGATTTTGGTGGCCACGTCACGATATACCGACTCGACGGGGTCTTCATAGCGGATTCGCACATCAATGAATTCCGAAGGCGACGTGCCCATCAGTGGACAGAAGGCGTACACTTTGTCACGGGGGTTCGTGCTCAGGCATCGCTGATGGCGGAGAAGAAGTCCGAGAAGGGTGTTTGCTCCTTGTTTGTAACGGGCCATCTCCTCTTCAATCCCGGCTATATGCTGAAGTGTCGGCATGAAAACGAGAGGGAATCTCGCCTTGGACATGAACTCGAGTGCCCGGGTTACCTCTTTCCATTCGCATTGTTTGGAGCCCCAGACAAAGGTGACTTTCTTGGACACGACCACTTCTTGTACCACCCACGCTCTACGAAACCATGATTTTCTCAGAAAGCTCACGAGTAGCAGATACAATCCGACCGAGAATGGAGCGAGATCAATCGTCGTTCCTTTTCGGACATCTCTAACTCGTACGTAGGGGGCACTAGACTTCTTCATTCTCGGTCTGAGCGTTACCAGTCCGCCGAGAATAGCCAATCTCGCCGGCCATGACACCGAGATGTGGGAATTGCCATCTCCGGCGGTCTCGCCGAGCCATATCAGGACACCCTGGGCCTGGGAGTAGATCCTGCGCATGAGCTGCACCTGGTTGCCCTTTTCTGCGTCATCGTCCTGTTGGATGCAGATTGCATCCGCCCAGAGCAGGCGGGGCTTGTCACGATATCGCAGCGCACGAAGGGCTCCAGCAAGAGATCTTCGTATTGATAGAGCTCTCCCATTGCAGACGATGGTCGTCTGGGCGTCATCCCAGCGATATGAGATTGTTTCATATGGGACGTTGCTCAGGAGATGGGACTCTATCAGGGTACAGTGGATTTCTTCAGAGTCCTGGCCAGGATGAAGCTCAAGGAGGCGGAAGGCTGGGTTGCTGCTGTTCTCTGGATCTGTGATCGGGAGAGGATCATAGCAAAAGGCTGGTAGATAGTTAGGGAAATCTGCATGCCTGTAGGCGGTATACTGTGGCTTCTGCCGTGAACTTAACACGGAATCAAGGAGTGGACAGAATAAAATTGTCTGTGATGGGTTTCGGAGTCTTGTGAACTTGGACACAACACTTGAACGCCTAGAGATGTAAGATGCTGTCCGCCTTCCTGAGGTCCAAAGCTCACGCCAGGGCATTTAACTCGATTCACGCGTTATTCGCCCATGGTCAATGTCCTTGTCCGCGGCACAAGAATCTACATCGTCAATACCCACCTCAAGTGTTCTTCTTATAGACAGCTGAATGCAAAGCACCATCGAGTCAAGTTCAGCTCGGATCGGATTTCCTCGACTTGGCAAAATTCGCAAATTTTCTTTGCCAGATAGAACGTCGTTAGCTGCTCTATCCTTCAGCTACTCTCTAGTTAGTTTTTATGAATATCTATCCAAATCTTTTTGATCATTAAGTGTTCTTTTCATGCACTACAGAAAAATTTTACTTAAAACCCAATTGCGCAATAGGCCTTGCCCTCTGAAACTACCTCTAAGAAATTCCGTTCCAAGCGAACTCTCTTTCTTCAAGCAAAGATCCAGTGGTTTCTCGGCGATGCTCGAGACCGACCCTACTAGACAGCAAAAACAATGACTGCATGGCAGAACCGAGAATGGTGGATGGTGGATGCAATGTGACTGGCTGTCCCTCACGTTGTGCGACGTTATAGGCTGGATGACAAGAGAGCAATGAGAATAGAACCCACCCATGCGTACAGCATTCCTCTTGCCAGTGTGAAATATGTCGTCGCGGTTACACGTGATATGCGAACATGGAAGAGAAGACCACTGATGATAATGATAATTAAGTCGCATCTCTGACAATAACTTGCGGCAGGCTCTCACAGCGATAAAAAGCCCGCCGATAACTTACCAGTTTTGGTGGCAGCCCCAACGGGTTACGGTCCTGCCAATCTAGTGGATTACCTGATCGGGCAGATGGTTTGGAGTTAGGTTACTTAGCTAGGGAGGATTGAAGGAGACCTGGGGTTGCAATGGAAAAGAAGACGAAGAATGATGGTAGAAGTGTCGGAGCAGGGGATAAGCACAAGTACGTGAATTATGGTCGTGCTCGGGTTCCGTCTCTCCGAGACTGTGCAAATTGGACATGGGAGCCTCTTTCTGTATAGTAATCTGGTGGGGATACAGATTGACGTTGGACGTATCATCGAAACGATAAGAGACCATGGTCCGCCAAGAATGATGTAAATTGGATTCACGTGACCAACTACCTTGTGCAACACACCCCCATTTGCAACAGTTTTAGGGCATTCGGGCTGGTATCTCCATGCCTACCAACCCTCCAAGCCACCAATTTCAGCTCTCCGCCATTTTATCAACCCAATTGCAATCAGCACCGAGAGGAGTCGGATGGACGGTATCAAGAAGTAATGTTTGTCTACATGGTTGTTTGTTTGAATTATCAATCAATTTTATCTCCAAGATAGGGTCAGCAACCTTGAAATGTATTACTAGTATGAGACCTAAAACGCCAAGTTAATCCTGTTGCAAAGGGGTGTGTGTTGCACAAGTCAGTTTGCCACATTATGCCAGTGGGATATTCAAAAGTTATTATTCATCGCTTCTCGCACTCGATCTAGCTGAACGCGAAGAATACTTTACTACGTAGTTAGAGCCAAGAACGATAGCATCGCTCAGTTCCACCCCCTGTCTCTCCAAAGCGAGTCCAAAATCCGAGGGCCATTCAAGATTCAATCTTCGAAACCGCAACCCACCTATCCATTCTTGGGCACAATCTTCTCTTCCGGCGTCTCAGCCCTATTCGACTTCTCCTCCACCAACCCCTCGCCCGCCCGCTTCGCTTCAACCTCACTCACCTCGCCCATTCTCCCAACAAGCGTTGGTCTATACTTCCCTCTAACATCCAAAATCATACTCTTAACCGTATGCGCCATCGTCTTTCTGCCCTGCCACAGCGGAAAAATGCCCACACAAGCAGTACTGCAAAACAGCCACAGAATTCCCACCGTGACCCATCCGGTAAAGAAGCGCTTGCTGAAGATATATCCACTCCCATACAGGGGCATAGGCCAGATGACAAGCAGGATCAGCGTCATGGTTACGGTCGTTGCGCGGGCAATAATGGCGGATTTGTTGAGCTTGCGTTGATCGGCCGCTGCGGCGGCCTGTCGTTGCCGGATTTGTGGTGGCCGGGAATGAGTTCGAGATCGACGTGCGCGGATTTGGCAATGTCGGAGTCGTCGCCAATGCGGATCTGGGTCATGGACACCCAGTCATAGTTTTGGCGGCCAAAAGCGAAGGTTAGAATTGGCACGAAGACAATTGGGGAGAGAAGGGCGGCCACGTTTCCAGCTAGCATGGGATAGTTGCCTCCGGTGCAATCAACCGTCAACTCGCCGCAGGTTCTCTTCGCAGTCACGAGCCAGGCGGTAAGGGAGACGACGAGACCAAGGATGGGCGAGAAGGCTGCTGCGATCCAGTTTTGATCTTTCCATAATAGGGTGAGGGAGGCGGGAAGCACAGCCGCGGAGATTATCACGCCCATGAACAGATAGAGCCAGCCCATGCTGATGCCAGCGTAGAACAGCCCGGTACTAAAGGCCGCCATACCGATCGAGTAAAATATGCAAGACATATGGCTATGGAATATCAGGCGGCGCCCAGAAGACTAAGACGTGATGTCAGCGGCTAGATCCAGCCGGGCTGGCAACCGAGATCAGGACTCACCGTGGGGTTGATGTATTTCTGGTAAATGTCATAAGTCCAGATGGACGAGACAGCGATCAGTTCAGCAGATGTGGCAGATGTCACAGCCATGAAGATCAGAAGCAGTGTTGCTCCCGCACCCCCTTTGCCAAGCATGGCAACTGCCGCGTTAGGTAAGACCAACCCGGCAGTCACATCTGCATGAGGCATTCGGTTCGGATAGGTCGGAAACACCGGGTTGCCTTCCAGAGCTAGAGCGGCGAGACCCATTGTAGTGGCACAGAGCCAGGGGATTGCAAACCACGAAAGCCTATGGGAGATATTAGTGTCTGGGATGAACGAGGGATGCTGAAATCCTACCCTCCCATGACATATCCTGGTAGAGCATGGACCACGCCGGCAGCGATAGCCTTGTTGTAGTAACCTAATATATTGCAAATTTAGTCTATCGTTCGCGTCACAAGTATCAAGATTTGGTTCGGGGCGATCAGAGTGAATAAAGTTTCGAACAACTCACCATTATCAAGAAATACCGTACCAAAGTTGCCCACTATGTTTATGACGAAGAAGATGGCCCCTTCTTTGCTACGCATGGTAAGGTAGCTGCCACCGGCATTGTCAGCCACTGGGTGGTCTCTAGCTGCTTGCATGAGCAGATCGTAGACTTTGCTTGGTGAGCCAAGGTCATTGTTGGTGGCGTAAGCTGAGAAGGCGAAGACGAAGATGATGATTAGAATGATAACCTGCAACATCGATTAGAAACTCCAATTTTCTTATACAGAGAGGAATATGTCGTGCCGTATGGACATAGTCTGTGAGAAACGTCGCTTTGATACCTGGAGAGTCCATGTCAGATCGTGCAGACGACATATGGTGAGTAAGGGGAAGTGAGAGGGCGTATCCAGGAAATGAATGGTGGGAATTGGATGCAAACACTTACCTCCAAACATTGTATACAGTACGACGCCGACCGGAAGCAGAAAACAAGCTGCAGCGGTTGGCACCCCGGTCAGGGAGGAAGCAACAGCAGACCCTCCAGTGAGCAACATAGCAGTCACAAGAATATTGGTCATCAGACCGAAAATGATATAAACAAAATGAGTTGCTTTGCCGTATCGAGCATGTACCACTTCGAGGAAGGTATGCGCGTTGGGAGCTCGACGTTTGAGTTCAATTGCGAGTGTAGCGAACAGTAAAATCTGCACCGTTGCACCGCTGGCGTACCTGCCATACTGGTTAGGCGACAGAGGCTGTGCCGGTGGGCAGACTCTCTTACCAGAAAGGACCACTATTGCACTTTAATCAGCAGGCTCCACGCTCTAAGGGCAGTGCTGAGTTACCTACCTGACACCATAGTTATATGCCACTCCACTCGACTGCAACAACGTAGCGGCCCACGTCCAACTACTCACAACGGCTGATGATACAAGGCCGGACTTGACTGTTCTGCCAGCTGTACTGAACGCTTCTGAGGTTTGCACCTGGGGCAGATTGATTAGATGATTTTCCGTGGTCCGAAAGAGTGGAAGTTGCTACCTCATTGTGATACCTGGTTGCAAGTTAGTAAGGATTCCTCGATTCGAAGATGCTCCTCGAATCCTTTCGAGCCTGGAGAAGCAGCAATGGTCCCAAGATATCTTAGAGAAATACTGTCCGAGCCCACAATAATCCTCTTCCACACCAAAAGACCCCAATGATAATAGAAGCGGCAACCATACGGGATGGAGTATGAGAGAAGGAAACACCAAGACTCGTGCAGAAATAGCTTACCTCTTTAGAGCCCATGTCGTTCCTATCATGCCTAGGGCAAATGCAAAGCCTAGCCCCAGGATAATGCCATATCCAAACCCCTGACTCAACGGAGGAGCTGCTGCCTCAGTTGCCGTTGCCATGGTTACTCGATGCAAGGTCTTACTGGAGCTTTGGGCTTGCTACCAGTGTGGCCCAAAAGGTAGGAGATTCGAGTTGCCAGATTAGATGTGTATGAACGACGTGCAAGAGGTAGGGATGAGGAACTGTGTAACGTAGGAAAAGAGGAAAACATTCGAGTTTCAGAAGAAGTACTCCGTACTTAGCATATAAGATGGATCTATCTCGGTTGTCAAACAATGGAATCAGCCGTTTCCTAGCAAGGGGAGCTCCCACGCCTAGTCTAGGGCTGCACTGATAAGAAGATATGCACATGGCAAGCCGGTCTCGGAGTCCAATCACGACTTGAATCGTCAATTCAGTTGCATGATGTTCCTGGAATAATCTAGATCGTCTCGGCATGTTAAGATGCATCCTCTAATTTTTACCGATTGTGGTTGTTGTGCCATTTGTGGTAGGTTGGAGTAGTGCATGTGTATCTACGCCTCAATGTGTGGGGATGAATCTGATTGGAGCGCATCGTTCGTTATCAGTCAATTTCCACTGTTTCACGTTTTGATTCGTATTCATCACAGACAGGTTATCGTGGAAGCTTGTTGATATGTGAACACGAGATTGAGCGTTATGGTGGAGGAGATGGAGAGAAGGAGAGAAGGAGAGAAGGAGAGAAGGAGAGAAGGAGAGAAGGAGAGAAGGAGAGAAGGAGAGAAGGAGAGAAGGAGAGAAGGAGAGAACGAGATTGAGCGTTATGGTGGAGGAGATGGAGAGAAGGAGAGAAGGAGAGAAGAAGGGAAGAAGGGAAGAATCGAAGAAATCAGCAATTCTTGCACCCAGGCCATCACGACCGTCAACAACTATAATTGATACTCCTAGTATAATAAATTATCGCTGCTAATAGTGATGTTTTGGTGAAGCCGACTCAACGAATGTGATGAAGCCAAATATGCCATTGTGCGCCCTTCAGCTTCTTCCTGGCTTAAAGCATCGAGAACATGTCACCTCAATCTGGTGGTATTATCCGGGTGGTCGAGGATACCTGTTGATTCCAGAAAGCCCACAGGCGCATCCTGAGCGGCATAATTGCCACCTTGGTTCAAGACCGACCCGAACGCCGTGCGCCTACGTGTCAGCAGTTGCGAAACCCCAAAATGACACCTGTGCCGGTGTGCGATTTGTACAAGAAGCAACCCAGCACCCTTTCAGCTCCTAATCTTGGAACCGATCACTTATAATGCGCCTGCTGCTGTGGGGGGCCGCCGTATCCTCCATTGATGGCGCCTTGCTGGAACGCTTGTCCATGCGTTCCTTGCCCGGATGTGATGTCGGGTCGCTGGCTAAAGAACGGAAGTGTCAATAGAAAGTGCAACAGACGAAACGCAGATTCGTACCCCAAGTCTTGTGTGACGCGACAGATAGGACAGTAGACATCTTTGTGCCAGCCTGCAGAAAACGGTATCACAGGCTATGGTCGTGTCAGTGGCAAATAAGAGATGTAGGCTTTCAGAACGTACAATCCAGCAAACAGTGAACCATGTCCTATGAGGTCCCGTCAGTACTGTCAAGCAGAACTGGGGCTTTACCGCTTACCAGCTCTTTTGACAAAACGCTCGCACATTGCCGCAGTTGTTACACCGAAATTGTTGCCCTCTGTATTCTTCCATTTGCTTGGTAAAAGGATGCGTTCCCATGATAATGCAGAACGCCATCTTGTGGTGGTTGTTGGCTTTCGCTAGGATTGAACTTGGGCGTCAAGACTTTAGAGTACCTTGTGCTGAATGGAATAGCTTCAGGATCGATAGGTCGCTTTTCAACAGATGCGAGTAGGAATTAGTGGTCAATGATGATAAAGAATCAGACGTTGGAGGCCTGACTATTCAAGTATGTAGAGAGACTGCAAGGTGAAGGCGTTGTTGTGACGCGCTTCGATGTGGCTGAGTATCGCCAAAAAGGCTTGGCAACAATCCATACGTAGTACTTATTCCTCATAGCAAGCGCTCAGAACGGGAGATGTAAAAAACCACTTCTATCCTACCAACCACTTCCTATGCAGCACTATGTCCAATATTACTGTTTTCATGAATATTCTTTTACATCTTGGTAGTCGCTTGCAGTTTTCCCCAAACTCTCGCGGCAAATTCAAAGTGCTACAAGAATGTGATACAGCAGGAAAAGAACCATCCACGTGTCCAGTGGTTTACTCCACTGTGCCCCTGACCGGCGCCCTTTAGCCAACCCGCTGTGCCTTCGTGCGCTGTGCGTGAAGATGGTCTGCATCGTCTCATCGACCACCCGAGAACTCTGATCTGCCTCTGGGAAACAGTTACTGCGTCTTGAAGAGCAGAATTGCACAGTGACCCAGGTAGAAGTAGATAAAGTGTTTTGTTTCTAGGTGGGCTATTAGCATGGGGCTTCTTGTGAAGTGGATTGATAGCCTTCGTACCGTGTGTCACAAAGCTGCCAAAGTTTCTTCCCACTATACAATGCCACGTAGCTCCTTTCCGCTCGTCGAACTGGGAGAAGTGGTTAGGCCCATCGACGTAGGGGCGATCAGGATATCCAGACTTTTTGCTTAATGCGTTGTGCTATCTCCTAGAGACTTGATTAGAAGAGATCTGTCGGAGAGCTGTGCCATTCCATACTTTCTCTAATGTACATGCTTCCATTGCTTCTTGGGCTGACAGCAAATGTGAACAAGAGACCGTAGGAGAGGGCCGAGATTTGTCGCACCCACTTCAATTGCTTCTTGCTGCATGTCTTCGCTCTTTGGTTGTCAGGCTTCTTGCAATGAATCGAGTTCGGGGCCAGTATACCATATCCACAGATTTAATAGAAGCTGTTCATACATCAGTCCCTAATATGTGCATCAATGTAACATTTGCATCACTCACGCTCGAGTTTCTGTTTCTTCTCGGGACCCTTGGGATCCATGGCTTCTGAGGCGTCCATCTCGGTCGATAAAGATTCGATGCCGGTGTCAGGAAGTGTGGGGATAAATCTTGTTCAACTGAGCAGTGTAGAGATCGAGTTTACTACTACATAAGTCATAGGATGCCGGGCCTTCCAAGACACTATGCACGGACCCCTCTGAACAATCTCCACAAAGAGGGTTTCCTAAACTTTTCATACGGTCAACTCAGTCAACTCAACTCGCACAATCAGACAGCAGCATGGACGACGACGCCGCCATTCCAGACACTAGGGTCTTCGTGTCCGGGCTGCCACCAAACTTCACCAGTAATCAACTTGGTGCGCATTTCGCTGGTCGTTACCAAATTACAGACGCTGTGGTTATTCCTGATCGTCGAATCGGCTTCGTGGGCTTCAGGAATTACACATTGGCTAAAAGTGCTATCAAGTACTTCGACAAGACATATATCCGGATGTCGAAAATCTCTGTCATGATGGCCAAAGCAGTATGGTTCGCCTATCAAGTACATCTCGTCTCATTGCTAATTTGAATGCCCAAAGGTTGAGATTGAGCGAACAAACACTTCGCAAGGAGTTCCTAAAACAAAGTACGTCAGCCAGGGTAACACTACGTGGTCTTCAGTCTCGGAGTCGGTCCCCACTGTTGCGCACAATACACCCAACCCCAAATCAAACCATGGCATTGACTTTAAGCCTTATGTACCTGTCCCGAGTTCCAATAAAAGGAAACGTGATTCCGGAAGCAATTCGCAAGAGGAGTCTTCGCGGCCTACAGGGCCGGCTTCGGCAATGCGTCCTGCTCTGGAGGATAGGAATGGTCTTTCAAATCCTGTTGATGAACATGAGAGCCGCCGAGACTTGAAGAAAGCAAAGAAGAAAGAGAGAAAAGAGCGTTTAAAGCAGGATACTAGCACAGGAAGTCAACAAGGCGATGAAGAGGGAGAGTCGAATATATTAACGTCTTCAAAGTCCACGCAGAAGAAGAAGACAAAGGAAGGAAAAGCAGCTGCAACGGGATCTGATGATGAGACTATCGCCGCGCCCTTGTCAGAAGATCTGCCAAGTGGACGAGAATCACAAGCTAAGGATGGAACGAAAAAGAAAAAGAAGAAAAAGCATACCTCATTCATCGAGACGAATGGCAAATATGATCCGAGCGATAGCCAAACCATCGATGAGAAGCACCATCTGAAAAAGACGGAGCCAAGGGGAAAGGTTGATGATGATACCAAAGGTGGAGTTGCACCTATCGATGACCACGCTCTCGGACCTGCTGATCAGTCTGCTGATCAGATAGAGCAGCAGCGGCCAAAAAGCGACATCGCCACCGACAATGACTGGCTCCGAGCCAAGACTAGTCGTGTACTCGACCTCACAGATGCAGCTCCAGAGTACGCAAAATCCGTACCAACAGACACTGAAGATCTAAGCAAACGGCCAACAACCGAGCAAGACGTCAAGAATACCGAACAGCGAATCACACCCTCCGCCGATTCCTCCACCAAACCTTCACCCAACACTTTGGTCTTAAGTGCACGGCTTTTTGTGCGCAACCTCCCATACACTGCAAACGAATCAGAGATTGAGAGTCTCTTCTCCAAATACGGGCACTTGGATGAAGTAAGACACCCCAGCTCACCTTTCTCCTCATTTCGTGATGACTGCCTGATAGGGACAGCTTATGCGCTGCAATTGATGTCATTTCAGAGAGAGTATTTTAGTAGATATTCTTTTGTCTGATTCTCGGTCTACCAACTATTCATTCAACCACGCGGCAAAAGAAATGCTAATAGACTTGCAGGTGCACGTCGTTCGAGACAAAGCTGGCAGTAGCAAAGGAATCGCATATGTTCAGTTTTCAGACCACGATCACGCAAGCCATGCCCTCCAGGAATTAGATGGCAAGTCTTTTCAGGGACGACTATTGCATATCCTAGAAGCAGCCAACAAAAAGTCTCACAGACTTGATGAATTTGAGATATCTAAGCTACCTCTAAAGAAGCAGAAAGCTTTAAAGCGGAAGATGGAGGCAGGAAACTCGATCTTTCAGTGGAACTCCATGTACATGAATCCCAACGCTGTTCTGTCTTCTGTTGCAGATCGACTTGGTGTGTCAAAAGCAGACTTGATAGACGTCTCGTCTGCCGATGCCGCTGTTAAACAAGCCCATGCAGAGACGCATATCATTCAAGAGACTAAAGCTTTTCTGGCAACCAGTGGGGTGAATCTGGATGCCTTCAGACAACATGAAAGAGACAACACAATACTTCTCGTCAAGAATTTCCCTTTCGGTACCACGACTGAAGAGTTAAAAAGCTTATTCAGTCCTTACGGCGAAATTGTCAATTTCCTCCTTCCACCAAGTGGCACTATTGCCATTATTCAATACGCTCAACCTGGTGAGGGAAATCATGCAATGAGAGACCTCGCCTATCGTAATTTTAAAGGCTCAGTACTGTACCTTGAAACTGGTCCGAGAAACCTATTCGACAAGAGCGTCCAGCCTATTTCGCACAGCAAATCTCCTGATGCCGTGGCCACGCCAGCTCAGGATGGTTCTACTTTAAACAAAGTCGAAGAAGTCTCGTCATCTACCTTGTTTGTTCGGAATTTGAACTTCATCACCACGACTTCTGGACTAACTCGTGCCTTCAAACCCTTAGACGGGTTTCTCTCCGCCAAGGTCAAGACCAAGACCGACCCCCGAAGACCTCAGGAAATACTGAGTATGGGATTTGGTTTTGTTGAATTTCGCAGCAACAAGCAAGCTCTAGCTGCTCTAGCAGCCATGAAAGGCCATCGCTTAGATGACCATGAGCTTCTCATCCAGACTTCACGAAAAGTCACCGATGCAGCTGAGGAACGCCGGCACAAGGATAATATGAAGAAGGTTGACGCGCATAAAACAAAAATCATCATCAAGAATCTGCCTTTCGAAGCGAGCAAGAAGGATGTACGTGCTCTTCTTAGTGCTTATGGCCAACTTCGATCTGTGAAGGTGCCTCAGAAATTCAATCACGATACTCGTGGTTTCGCCTTTGCAGATTTCGTCACCGCCAGAGAAGCGGCAAATGCCATGGAGGCTTTGAAGGATACACATTTGCTTGGAAGAAGATTGGTCTTTGAATTTGCAGAAGAGGAAGCTATCGACCCCGAAGCCGAAATTCGTGCCATCGAAAATAAGGTTGGTCGACAAACTGAGATGATCCAACTCAACAAGATGACTGGCTCGGCCCGGAAGAAGTTTATTGTAGGTCCACAGGACGATGATCAATGAATCCTTGTGAAAGTCGCCAGCTTGACAGGTAGGAAGGTTCGGCGGCTGGTGTTGTCCAATCCCTTGCATCTCCGCCAATTTGTCAGATCTCAGCAAGACAGTATTAATAGGACGTCGAAGCACAACTCTTCTGCTGAATCATGTTCTTATCTACACCCCAGGCAAGCAATGAATTGCTTCTTCTGCATTAGAGCATTGATTTTCTTTTCAAATTCTCTCTTCAAATTCTCTCGGTTTCCAAGCACCCAACGACCATGCTTTCTTCATTCCTCTTTCGAGATTGCGAACCTCTTTTCTTCGTTCCGCCACATTCCACTTGGAGTGCACGAGCTTTTCAATTTCTAGATCGTCAAAGAGATCGGTCGGTGCTACAATGCGTTCCTACGTTCTTACTGCATCCGGGTATTCGGCGGCCCCTTACATGGATTCTGGGCTAACGCACCCACACCATACTGTGTATGTCGCCGCAAGGACACTGCTTTGATATCTTGTATGATCTGTGGGGAAGTCGTTGTGCAGTCCTTCGTTGACGGGTGTGCATCACTCCCGTTGGTCGTCCAATTATTCCTACCCGCTTCGACCAAGGAGGAGATTGTAGTGCCTACTCTCCTGGTGTCCAGGGGCGGCTTTGCACGGATGAGGTCAGCAGAGGTCGATTCTTCTTAAATCAATGTCTCCCACAACAGCATTCCCGCTCTCCTCTTCATCAGACATTCTCTACTGTATCTCATTGTCACTCATTCCACTCCACGTTCCTTTGAGCCCACAATCTGGGTATAGTCTCGTTCTTTGTTCATTCTCGAGCTCGGCTACACACTCGCGCTATTGAAAGATTCATGGAGCACTGGCCGACCGAACTTTCCATTCCTTCGTCACATTCTGAAGAACAAAGATCGATCCGTGGGGCAGGGCCCCTGAAAACCGTGTCAGGTAATAGACAAACTTTCGCCCTGGATTGTCACGCCGGTTCTGAGAATCAGAACCCTCATGATTTGTATTACATCAATTCTGCCTTGGCTGAAGCCAATTGTGCATCCAATACATTCCCTACCACTGCAACCCTTGGATCTAATGATAATGATCTTGCCATTCACCGCTTACAGCATCGACATCAGCGCCGCCAACAACAGCGTGCCTCTGCAATCGATTTCAGAATTCAGGATCGGAGTTATCTGAATTCGAAGAAGTATCAAGGGTACCGAGCTCGACAACGGAAAGACCTTGGGCACGATAACAAGCAAGTCTGGTCCGACGATGTTGAGGAAGCATTTCAAGAAGGTGCGTTGTTGCTCTATCCAGATGTAGGGCTACTGACTTGTGGGAGCTCTTTTCGAGATTAAGCCTATGGGCAAAGGGAAACGGTCGCAACATGGCAGGCCCCACGGGAGGAATGAGCTCGTTGCCGAGTACATATTTCGGAGGACTGGACAGCGCCGAACTAGGAAGCAGGTGTCCAGTCACATCCAAGTGCTCAACGCTTTGCTCAAGGACATCCCATCCTGTACTTGTCCCGATTACCCGGATCTGACCTGCGCTAACTAATGCCAGGGCGCGTGCTGATCCAGGCGATTGACCGTGCTGACGGACGACCTGTGAATGGAGGTTTTTATGAGAACTCCATTGAGCATTCTGTGGAGCGCAGGAACAAGCGCCTTGCAGCACAACATTCATCTTACCGAGAGCATGGTTACAGCGTTCATACAGACAACCTTCCCTCGGCACCTCAGACTCTGGGTTCCAATGCATGCACCATCAGCGGTAAGCGGGTGACGGGCGTCAATTTCGAAATGTGGATGTCTCCCAACCAGAGCAATATGGACAAGAGACTCCACGACTTCACTAGTCTGCAAACTGCGCGAGATCTGCCTCGGTGCGATCCCAGTCCTTTAGAAGATGTTCGTGACTGGCGTGCTCTCTATCCATGTCTGGCAGCGACGCTGGATGGGAAAGGTGACGTCCCGGAATTCGACATCATCGGGATCGAGACATCTTACAAGATGATGTCCGATTTTCCACCACCAAAGGCAACCTTGGGGTTGAGGCTTGAGCTGGATTTCGGACCGAGCTCTCGTGAGGAGCTCTATGACTGGACCTGCACCACGCATATCTACCGAAATGGTATCCCGGTGAAGCAGGCAAGCCATTACCGACTGGAGGCGAAATACGGGATGATCGCACCTCCTTTCGATTCGATGTGGTGGGCCTTGACCTTCATCGATCGGATGGAGCAGAAGAAGCAAGCAGAAGAAAGCGGAAAACGCGATGTTTATGATGCAGCTCAACAAAGGGCTCAGAAGTTCTTCTCGGAGCTTACGGCTGTCCATGAAATCCGGGCTCGGTCACAAGCTGACTCTAGCTCTCAGGATCAGCGACCTGAGAGGAGGCTTGTGGCGGCGCTGTTGTGGAGGTTCTCTATGGCACCGGAAAGCTTTGTGGGGACTACATCCTGGCAGAGACTTCTCCCACCCCCTGCCCGGATCACAACTAACAGCCCTGCTCCAGACCAACGAGAAATGTCCCTGCCGCCCCTGGCGATCGACACGATTGTTGGTGGTCTCCATCATTCTACCGACTTGAGCGCCACCAAAGACCTCCTTGTTGGGCAGCCCCATGACTCTTTTCAAGACTACGAGGCCGTTCTGGATGATCCAACCGCTATGCTGGGCCATCACGACTTTGAGATGGCTTTCAAGGACGACGACATAGCACACTTCGCGTCGATGCAATCTTCATTTATATCATCCACCCAAAATGCTCATGACGGATCAAGCTACCCCACAATCGACCATCTTGACTATGATATACAGCTTCATGGTCTCTCGACGCCCTCACATCACGATACCTTTCAACCAGCTTGCAGCAATATTTTTGAGGCTCAACACATCAATCGAAATGACTACCTCGAAGATCATCAAAAGCAGTCCCAGGGCCACATGTACGAACTGCACCAAGACTTCGAGCATCATATTGTCGACGCCGACGACCGAACACAACGTCGGCCCCTGGCCAACTTCGACCAAAACACCCATAACATGCTCCAGGCCCAATTAAGAGAACCCCGAACCGACCACAGCAAGCCCGAGGACGCCGGCGATGAGACGCTGAAAGCCGCCCTGGCCGCAGCCTCCGCCATGAGCGATCTCGGGACCTCACACGCCGGCTTGCCTCTTCCTCCTCCACACCCATCCTCACAGGCAGAAGCAAAGCAAGAGCACATGTCTGCACTATGGGAGGGAGATGCTAAGTCGTCGTCGTCGTCGGCGTCGTCTGTCCATCATCATCATCGACCCCAGCTCCACATGCACGCGAGCTTCACCAGCCAGGCGAGCTACACGCCTCACCATGACCATGAGCACGAGCACGAGCAGCCAGCCAGCCCCGACGCCGCCTCGGCAGTCCATCTTCGTGCCTTTGACGCCGAGAATCAGCTTCCGGCTTCCCCTTCCGCGGGCCTGGACGCGCACAGGTATCATAACAATAATCCCGCGACAGCTTCGCCGGAGATACGCCGGCTGCTAGAAATGCATAATCAGTCTTTCGATTAATTGGGGAGTAATGAGCAGCAGAAGCACGCGATGGGGCAGAGACTGGTTCAACAAGATTTTTTCGATGCTGACCCTGGTGGGGAGTTAAAATGTGCTCCACTGGGTCGAATCACTTGGCAGCAGGATGGGCCGGGATAAATATCAGCGTGTCACTGAGTGATGCTATCTGGGTGGGGGCCTCGGCCAAGATGGGCGGTTTGTTATGTTTTCTTTTCGAAGTGTGGCACTGCTGGAGCTGGAGCTGGAATTGGTTCGGTTTTTTGTGTCACAGAGAGAGTACTGCTGGTGAAATCACTCGTTCATGTCTTTTGCTTGCTACACCTAGTATGTTATCGCCTATGTTATCTATCAATATACCAACACGAAACCCTTCACCACGTTTTTTCCTACATCCAATGTCTAGCCGGGATGTTTGCATGATGACGGAAGATTCAAAGCCATCTTTGGTTGTTGTTGTTTTTTTTGGAAACTGTCATCCGTGTAACTAAAGGTGATTCGAGTTCGTGGTGTTTTCTTTATAGGCCGGAACCCCAGCCCGTGTCGTTTCGCGGATCATCACCTTTTGACACTGGCAGTTCATGATTATCACCATCACGCTTGGGCTATGACTGGTCTCTCTGGTCTCGAAAAGGGCGCCAGCAGCTCTTTTTCGACACACGATCTCAGGGCCGCAGTCACTGCTGCCCGTAGCTGTTTGCCCCTATCCATTTTCAGACATACAAACATACATACAGCCTCTCTGTCTCTGCCTTGAAAAGCTGACCGGTCTTGAACTCGGTTTTGAAATTAACGTTCCTTGAAAGCTAAGGTTAACCTACTCGGCTTGTCTGGCATCGTATCGTATCGTATCGGCCGAACTTGAACCTCCCTTTAGATCAATACAGATGCATTGCCCGCGCGTGGGAGGCCATCAAGTAGATGTATTACCTACCCCCCCTGCAACCCTTGGATCTAATGATAATGATCTTGCCATTCACCGCGGCAGCACGACGCAGTGAGCTCTCTGGCCGGCCGTCTAGGGGCGATAAGAAGCAACAGGGTAATAACCGCACCTTCTGTAGGCGTGCACTAGCGAAGGAGGACATTGCATTCAACAGCCCCAGCCAGGCTTGGTCTGCCATTGCGTCGTTGTAATAACCGCCCTCTTGACCTGCTCTGCCGGGACAGGCAACGTCAAGAGACCTAGTTAGTCAAAGTCAAAGGTGAATCTACTCCTCCTCTGGGAGTTCCCCCCGGGGCTCTGCTCTCCTCCACGCAGCACACTCTCATCAGCCCAGCCAGCCAGCCATAATGACGGCCCAAAAAAACCGTAAATTAATGTAGACAGATAGGATGGTCGGTTTTTTCCCCCCAAATTCTCATGACCGCACGGGATCACTTATTGGGGCGTTCGGATTCCCTGACAAAATTGGGACCTTCTCTGTTGTCCGCCAAGTAAATAATGAATGCCGCATGTATTCGAAAACAGAATCCTGCGCGGAGGTTTTTTCCCCCCTGTTTACCTACTTTTCATTCAATCGATAGAGCTGCGACCCCCGGGGGTTGTTTTTTGTAATCTTTTGTTTGTGTGCCCTGCCCTGCCCTGCCCTGCCCTGGAGAAAAAGCTACGAGAATAAGTAAATAAGGGAGTTTTGGGGGGTTTTTTTTCCTTGAGCACGGCTGGGTGTAGTTCCCTACCTCAATGCCTTGCCGAGCCTTTTGCTGGTTAAGGGGGCCAAGGGAGAAGTTCAGTACTGGTAGAATGGGAAAGAGTGCGGAGTAATCTTGGGAAGAGAAGAAGTGCACTCGATTTCACACCTGTGAATAATACAGGGAGGGAGACGCGTCGCTGAGATATCACCCCCCAAAAAAGTAGAGAAATAGCTAATTGGATTTACACTCTGGCAGTTACAGTAGTCGCTAAGGAGTGCAACGCCACCGGCTTCCCTTATATTCTTTTCTTGCTTGCTGTTCTGTCTGCTCCTCTTGAAGGCCAATTCATATGTTCCGCTCGGTAGTTGTGATGAGTATCTGCTCTGAATGGATTCGAGGCGGACTACTCATCCTTTCTCGGCCATTCGGAGCTGATTATAATGAAGGGCCATTTGCGCCGTACGAAGAGGATCCATGTGTGAACGTACCGCTGTAATCAAGTAAACCACGGGTCCCCGCTAAGAAAACTTGAAAGACGGTAGATGCTTACAGGCTCATCAGCTCTTCTGCTCTGAGTAAGAGGGGAGAGCTGGCTCTAAACATAAACAGCATGCATCATAAGGAGAATACCTCGCGTCATCTCCGTCAGTGAACCGGAAGGACGCCTTTCCTGCACTATGATCTAACAGTCGACAAAAAGCCAAAAAATAGATTGGCATACTCGTAGGAAGCTGTGATGAAGAGCGCTGCTGAAAGCCCAGCAACTCAGCCTCAGAGAAATGTACCATCTCAATTCTTCTACACGCCGCAAGTCTGAGCTTCCATGTAGGCGCATCAGACATGATGAGGTAGCCTTCTTGCACCAACTCTGCATCAAGGGCTCCCCAAAATGCAAACAAACAGGCAAGCAAAACTCCAACCCCTAAACCTGCATCCACATTAATCTGTGGTGACGGGTCAGGAGCTTGAGAAACCCTCTTCTTATGTCAAGAGGATTTTTTGTTTCGACCGAGACAAAGGAAGGAGGCAAGGGGAACGAACGGGTCTTCTGGTACACTGAGCTCGGAGGTCAGTTGCGTGTATTTTGCTAGTGTAACAGCTTTGGTACTGGTGATTTGGTGGTCTTAGGCAGACAGGGGCTTTATTCCCACTGCACCACGGTACCAAAGACATTGGCTGTAGTTGCGGGACATCCAGATATACAGATTGTGTTCGTGTTCGGGAAAGACCGCGAACATTCTGGCGGTCACGAGTGTTCAAGTGAAGGGATGTTGCAATCCTGCCATTGAGAAAGATCAGTCGATATGGATTGTCGACACCGGAAGGGACATTGCACTCGTGTTGCACTTCCACTGCGATTGAGCGAAGCACTAGCCCGAGTGTAGTGTTTGCAGAAACGGACAACGGACAACGGATTGCGATTGCTGCTTGTACTTGTTGGTGTTCGACTCCCTGGTCTCATCCATCCTACCAATTGCCAGGATCGTCTCTATCCATGTCTTTCGACCCGCTACACCTATCTTTCCCAACTCGGAAAACCGTCCTGGCCAATTTTGCAGTTCCCCTTCCCTTGTGAACGCTTCCTTTCAAGGCTTTTTCTGCATAGACAAGCTACTGGCTGGCATGCCTTGAACTAAGGCTCGTCAGGAAAGTGGCTTGACAGGCGTGGAATATGGCAAAGGCAATAGGACATGTCAGATTTAGGACAAGATACGCAACAATAGCATTCGCAAGCAACAAATTAGTGCTCCAGGAACGGCGTTCCCATGGTCGATAGGCAATTTCGGGGAAAACAATACTTCTTCATACATCTATCCGGGACAGTTCAGATGGGTATCCTACAAGTCCTTGCGCATGATGGAGGACCGTGGAGCTGAAGATGATTCGGAAGCTTGCGGATCTGCCGCTGCAATCTCGCTCTAGTCCCCCGATCGGGGAGTGAGACCAGGGCAGCATCCGTTAGCTTACCCAAATAAGCAACATTGTTCCTCGACTATTTGTCAAATCAGGAAATGGACGGGGAGTAGATCCAAGGGGAAAGGCCGCAGGAAAACCAGCTCATCTCTGCTGCGGATATCCGCCACGATGGTCTTGCCGTCTACCCACGTCGACGACACAGCTTCCTCTCTACCTCGATCGACACAGCAATTCGTGCGACGGAGACAGCACCTACTCGCAACAAATCAAGAGTGTCCCGCCGCCATCGTCGTCGTCGAAGCACAACTGAGTTCGAATCTCTCTAGCACGTCATGATGCGCTTCATCCGATAGGAGATTCAGCACCAGCAAACACTCCACCGGCTGCACACTCCTCCCTCGACGATCAAACAATCTGCCACTCCACCAGCATCACCACAACTACCAACCATGGATCCCTCGTCTTACACCTACACCCCCTCCCCGCCGTCCCCCTCCTCCT
>NW_006916399.1:0-132530 GCF_000464535.1 Endocarpon pusillum Z07020 | reverse complement strand
TAGTTATATATATATATTTATTTTTCGCCAAGATTGAAAACCAAAACCAAGCATGGGGAGTCTGTATATTTGACAGCCCCCCCCCTCTCCCCCCTTACAAATACTAGGAATGCAGTGTTCATCTCGTGCAGCAGCAGCTGAGTAGGAAGAGACGTGGTGCAGTGCAGGTTGTGATTGCATCGAGAGTGCATGTTACGGATGGAAGACACAGCTTGAGAAAACGTGTTGAAAGGTCTACTACCCTCTGTCTTTGCAGGTTGGTCAGACAGTCAAGTCAGTACAGGGCAAAGGTGCCAATCAAAAATCAACAATCAACAATCAACAATCAACAATCAACAATCAAAAATCAAAAGAACCCGAACTCGGAATTGTTCTGTCCATTTCGTTGTGTGTTTTCTTTTGCTAGCTCAAAGTTCCCCAGGTATTTCATTCGCCTAGACCCAAGCCACGGTAGCTAGGATTTGCTTCTTGTGTAATCGCTCTCTTCGTCCCTGCATGTCCAGATCAACGGCCTCCTGACTACACTGTCCCATGGCAATGATTGCGCTCGATTCTCTTGCAATGAATCCATTACAGCTCCAAGCGTCTTCAAGTGGAGGCTTTTTGGAGCTCAAACCATCCTTCGAAAGATCGGAAGACGGAAGATCAGGAATCCTGCATGTCTGGTGACTCGGCAAACCCTCAGCAAGAAGTTGCAAGCAGCTCCCTGCGCCTAACAAAGTTCAATGCCAGCAGCCAAAATACCTCTCTCCACGTACCCAACAGGACCAAATCGATCTCCCAGTATGCTCAACATCTTCAGAACACGATCTTCTTGCCCGTCCGATCAAAGGTGTCTTTTTGAAAGATGGCCAACGTACGTATGCGCTCTTCTTCATCATCCGTCATGTCTTCGTCTTCGTTTTCGTTTTTATTTTCACCCTCACGATCTTCATCTTCATCTTCATCTTCATCTTCATCCTCATCCTCATCCTCATCATCGTCATCTTTAGGCTCCGGCTCCACGAAATCTCCGGGGACGTAGAATTCTTCTTCCTGATCCTCTTCCTGATTCTCTTCCTCTGCGTTGTCGCTGCTATCTTCATCGTTATCCTCTTCGATGGGTATAGCGTTATTGGGTTCAATGGACCGAAATGGAGTGTCTGGGTCGTAGTCTGCACTGACGCCGTCTGCTCGTCCTTTACCTTTCCAATTTGCGCCTCGGCTTTCTTCTTGATTCATAGCAGCGGGAATGCTACGATCATAACGTCCTGCAAAGATGGATGAGAGTCTGGATCCGCCAGTGCTCTTTCGTGCCTTGGTGGGACCGCGCACTTCGGGAGGAATGTCCGAGGTTGAGCGTTTGTGGAATGGTGGATGGTCCGGCATGTCGATGTCCGGATCCTGACGTATGATGAATCCGCTGGAAGTTCTTTTAGACCTGGGCTCCATGATACTGACTTTGGATGGAGATATTGGAGATTCATCCTCCTCCGTGTCATCATTCCCAAGCTCCGCTCCAGCTTCCCTATCCTCATCGTTGTCATCTTCCTCAATGGCAGCGCCTGCTCCAACCATGCCTCCAACACCTTTCTTAGACCTGACAGCCTCGCTAAAACTACCTCTGGCCGGTGGATCGACCTCCTCGCTCTCACTTTCCTCATCGGGTCCAACCACGACGCCACCAACGACACGACTTCCTTTGGGTCGACCTTTCTGCTTTGCTAGCATCGAGTCCTTGATATCCACTTGCGTACTAAGCCCGTCGATGATCTTCAACCTGGCTCGCCATGCTTGCATAGTCCTCAAATCGCGAACCGTATCATACGCCCCAACTTCAATACCGTTGACGGTTTCAAGTGATAGCGCCTGGACTCGAGTGTCGGCCCAGTGCCAGTGGATCTTCCCATCTCGAGCTTCCGAAATCCGCTCATCGGTCAGCGTACCATATTTCCTGCCAGCAAGCACGGAAGAGAGGTCATAGGACAGTGACGGTGGGTCCTTGCAAGTTCTGCGGTTCCCCATAGTGCCACTCCACATTCCCATCGCACCACTTTCATAGAGGCGGCCAAGAATTCTATCGTGGGTGATTTCAATTTTATGTTTCGGACTGTGGAGCGCATACCAATTGCCATATGCAGCAGCTCCCACAGTGGGCAAAGCATACTTGATAACATCCGTGGAGACGGCCCGAGGTGAGGAAGCAGAGGCCGATGTTGCAGATTCCTCGGAAAATGCACGGGAAGGATCCAGGGTGTACGCTGTTCCAACCAGGGTAATGGAAGACGCTCTACAAAAGCCAGCGGATCCATTTCGGATATGTTCCTCGCCAATGTCGTGAAGATGCAAACGAATGGAAGAGATGACCAAGACATCCGTACATCTTTCCCCTTCGGATGGGAGTATCCTGACGGCATCGCCTTCAATCAGAAGCTCAGCCCCGACATAGACACCCTTGCAGAAGATCGACGCTTCTGGCCACTTGCCGATAAACCGGTACTTTTCAAGCAGAGACACCGAGACCATACAAGTAAGAGCATGTTGGATGGATGGATCGAGCTTCTGCTCCGGAATCTCACGTAGCACCCTCTGCCATTGATTCAGGGGCCTTATTTGGCGAAGCGGTATGTATTTGTATTGCTTGCTTGCGCTTTTGTCAACATTGTTGTTGGGATCGGGAAAAGTCTCCACACGAAATCCAGCTCTGTTGAGGCTGTCTTTGCGATCTACAACACAGAGTACATCAGGGAAGTCGACACTCTCGTCTGTAGATGGACATTGCGTTACCATGCCTCCTCGCCATCTAGGAAAGCCGTGGAAAGTTTGTCGTTCCGAAGAATAAAACTGGTAGCCATGAATGGCGGGATTGTAGATAATGTCAACATCATCTGGATGATCTGGGCACCACAGAACAAGCTCTCCAATACGTGGGACAAAGCTGTGCTGAAGCGAGACGTTCATGAGGTGACTACCCAGGATTTTGAAATTGTCGCCATATTTGTCATTGTGTTCGGCACGCCAGTCGGGAGAAGCCTTCTCTTCGATGTCTTCATCGATGAGTTTTCGAGATTCTCGGAGCTTGTGCAGAAGCTGTAAGAGTGTTTTGTAGATATCCGGTGTCCCTTCTTCATCAGTCGGAAGAACCGACTCTGCTAGCTTTGCGATGCGGACGTCTAACGGCAAGTCAGGTATATCGTGTGAGAGCAATGACGCAGATGGCAAACCTCTTTGCGTGTACAGCTTCTTGTCAAAGTAATTCTTCACCGGCTTCGCGCGTTTCCCTATTCAGTAGTAAGAAACCGGCATCGCTTGAGCTGTTCACGATCCTCACCTAAATCTACGGTGGTATCCCTACTGTGCATCTCTCTTGGTACTCGCGGACGGGGCTTGAAGGTAGAGACTGATTTCGGTTGTGCTGCTGCTTTGGGGCCCTTGAAACAGAGTATACATTGGCATTCGTCCTTCATACCATTCATCAACCACAAGAAATGTTGGAAAAATTTGACTGTGGAGTCAAAGAATTTGCCGCTAGGGTGACCAAAGAGACGTTTGTATCGCTATTTCTAGGTTAAAGAGCTGTCTGTATTGTAGCAAATGTAGACAAGAACCAACAGTGCTCTCATCCCCTAGTTTGGGATAGTCCATGAGTTGGTAGCCATTCGGAAGCCTGTCGAGATAATAGTTGATTCCTGCAACAGTCTAGTCAGCTTAACTGCCAGTCCCGGCAAACAGCTGATTCCGAAGGTGTTTCGCCGCGCCATGGGTCCGTTCGCCGCAATGTTGATGCGAACTGGCCATCAGAGCCAGGAGCCCAGCATTTAGTGGTGGCGAAGCAGAGAGTCAAAAGGCAGGCCAAACCAAAGAATGGACACAGGAGCAGCCTCTATAATTTAAAAGGCCGTTCGACATAGCAGAGAGTTTGTGTCAAGCTCAAAATGTGGGCAACAGTCTTTGATATGATGGGAAAGCGAACATCCCTTACCAGCTGTTGCAATGCCCTTTTCCTCAGCCCAGAGACTTCCAATTTTGACTCTGTAAGGATCATTCGAGATTGCCCGATATGGCGGAGCGCCCCAGCTGGAGGCTTGACCATCACTTGAAGGATTGATATGCTGGACGATCCACGGACCAGGTTTTCTCATGGTCGACGGAATGTCTAAGTGAGGGAGGGTAGCCATGACAGGCAGATGTGAGGTATGAAAGGGCAGAGGACAACATGGGCTGAAAGAAAGTAATCGACGTCAAGAGAGGAGCAAGGTCTATCTCATGATGAGTTCTGTGTCAACATGTCGGCGACCAGAAGGAAATAAGGAGCGGAGAAATACTCCGCAAGATGAGATGAGCTGGTCAACACTGTTGCGCAAATTAGAATGAGCTTCTCCATAATATGCGGTGTTGTGCCTGGCATTGGCTTTCTAGGGAAAAGCTTTTCAAGAATGATTGCACACCTTTTTGTTGGCGTAAGTGGACGCCAGTATATCATCTCTTGCCAAGACAGGCCTCCTGTTCAAACTCTGTCAGAAGCTGCTCCTGATTATGTAATACATCACGACCTGCACGAGTACAAAATTCAGGTACCATGGGGAATACAAGTCAATTTCTCCGAGACCTGAAGTACTGTTGCCGTACTGTACATTGCCGCAATGCCACTCTAATTGGCAACATTGGACAGAATAAGTGTTATTTTCTCAATTAATCATGCCAGGCATCCATACTACGACACAGCATCCGTACCGTCTCATGGCTCTTCTGGAACCTCTCCTTCAATGTAAGGAGGTGGATCCAGAGCATCTTCACTTCCTTCTATCAACACCTTCTTCAGCTCTGCCTCGATCTCTTCTCGTCTCCTCTTCCATTCCTCGACCTGACCAAGCCTTTTCCTAAGTTCCTGCAATTCTCTCTCCACGCCCAGTTTTTCTTCATCTGTCCCAATCTTCTGAAATTCCCAGTCTGCACTCTCTGCGCCAAGACCAAGTTTCAAATTGAACGAGTGATACCTTTTCAAACTTGCTCGCGTAGAGATTGTGATCAAGGTGATGCCTCTATCTTTGGCTGTCTGATACAGTAGGCCCTCGACATCCGACGATACGGCCGAGGTGCCTTCATCAATGAATGCATATCTGGGTTCATGATACAGAAGCCGAGCGATGGCCATCCTCTGCTTCTCACCGCCAGACAGCACATCTTTCCACTCTTTGCGAGTATCCCATCCGCCCTCGCGATCTGGCAGATATCCAAGTTTCGCATCGTTCAAGATGTTCTGGAGTTGGTATTCGTTTCGCCCGGATTCTCGCATATCCATTTCAGTATGAGGATAAATGACCTGATCTCTCAAGGTCCCGATGCTCAGATACGGTCTCTGCGGCAAGAACATGATGCCATCCATGCCGATGGCCCGGGGTCGGGAAACAAGTCCGCGATAGACCGGCCATAGACCCGCCGCTATTCGAGCAATTGCGGACTTTCCAACTCCATTGCTACCACTAATAAGCAGATGCTCACCGCTGTGCACAACATATGAAAGAGACTCGACGAGCTCATCTCCGCCGTAAGGATACAGAGAAGGAGCAACAATTGGAACATCCTCGAAACGCAATCCGTCAAAACCAGAATGCAAGGTGCCCTGCACATCAGACAAGGAATACAGCTCAGGGTGAAAGCCAGGACGGTGGCGCGGGTTTAGATATGCATCGGCGTGAACACGGTGAAGTGTAGAAATTAGAGTATACACACGGGAAGTATAGCCCGCAAGCTCTGAAAGATCTTTGATACTATACATCATGCGTCCGCCGGCATCTGCAAGTGACAACATGAGCCTCTTGTTGGTGATGAACTCCTTCATACGTCCGCGTTGAAGGTTGTCCGATAGGGTGATACCAGGCGTAGAGTCTGATGATGAATGTGCAAGTTCGAGGACTCCACCAAGACCACCCCAAGCGGGTAAGAAGATAGGTAATGACGTGATTATGTAGCCAAAAGCTGACCACGAGTATTTCAAAATAAAATCCTCCAGCATATTGTATCGGACCTTGAGGCTGTATATGCCCTCCATCCAACCTCGTAGGTCTTTGAAGCTTTTATTCAGGTATACTTTCTCGATGTCTGCACCACCATAAAATGCAACCTCTTCTGCATTGGCTATCAATCGTGCATGCAGGCCACGAAAATCTCCTTCTTTCCGACCCTCGACGGCAGTCAGTTTTCCAAAGGGTGGAGAGAGACGCCGTAACAGGGTTGCGGTGGCGAAGTAATTGGAGAGTAGCCCTGTTAGTGCGATGGGACCCAGGGACCGGTATAACTGGAAATTGAAGACAAAAAGATCCACCAGTGGTTTCCCAAGGGAGGAATACAATGACGCCGCAGCAGAACAGAATAGCGTGAGGTCTTGTGTGATAAATTGGTCTGCACCTTGACCAATGCCACCGTCGAGATTGGTGAGCTTGTAGAAATTGAGCTGCGGATGTAAATAAAGGTCATGTATGTATCTCGTGAGCCGCGTCCTAAAAGCAATCGAAATCTTAGACTGTAAGAATTTGATCATCGCATTCGTGTAGGAAGCCAGAGTGCCAACAGAGAGCCAGCGCAAAAGACCGAGCATGAAAGATCTCCCTTGACCAGCAACAAGATCCCGTACGATAGCGCCATCTAGGCGTGCGACAATAAGCGACAAATACGTCCGCAGAATCAGGAACATGCCATGCGAGAGGAGAAGTGCTGTCTCTTTACTGCTCCACCGCGGTATCATGATACTAAGCAGACTCAAGAATTGGTGTAAGAAAGCCAGATTGAGACCAGCTTTGGTTTGTGGAGGAGGCACTGAGGGCGTAGCTTGCCCATCACTCAATCGTGCTGCTCGGGGTGGATTGAGAAAAAGCCGTCGATGCGCATCAAATGTCGTAGTCTTGGTTGGGTAGATCACAACCTTTGCAGTAGAATTGCGATACGGCACGAAGATAACTCGTGATCCATCCTTCCCCCGCAGACCAGAATTTCTCCTTAGGAGTGTCCTCTCCTGCGCTTTGTCTTTTGACCTCCAGATCCACCATCTGTAGCCCCCATAGCTGCCAGATATGACGGAAAGGAGTAGGGCCAAAGTGGCTGCGAGGCAGGCCGGGCGTGATGTTTGCTTATATCTTGACCGCAGAATTTCAATGTATTGCTTCAGAAGCTGATGTGGGGGGCTGCCCCCTACGTTCAGCGTGGATTGCGCGGCCATGGTGGAAGGTTGGTCTTCATAGGTGCTGTTTTGGAGAAGTGGTCTTGCTCACAAGCCCAACAAAGAACCGATACTCCGGCACAAGTCTGTTAACGCGCAATCTTTGAAAAGATTATAGTGCTGCTGGGCTCAGTAACTAAATTCTCTGGGTATTGGATCTATGAGAGTATATTCGCATCTGAATCGAGGTTTGGTTTTAGAGGTGACATGTGAAGCTGCGGACCTCGGTAATCAGATATTCGCCAGGCGTCCGTCGACATACCTCAAGGGTTGGCTTGAGGCAAAGGACAAGCTGTTTTGCACTAGATGTTGTCGAGAATACTTTGTCAGAGGTACCCAGTATTAAGCTCGTTGCAACACAATTCATACTTTGTGCTGGCTACGAATTCATTAGTACAAAGCCCACACGTAACTCAACCCGGACATATAGTTCATGAAGAAAGTCGACTGAAAATAGGCGGTTGCTGACGACAGCGCTGCAAAAAGTGCTATTCAGTTCAGATTACAAAATCAATGAATTAATCAATTTCCATCCTCGCAGGCATCTGCGCTCCTCCGATAGGAACCCTAGGAGGTCCACTTGACATTTCCGTACCCAACAATCCTCCATATCCGGCCTTCTCATCCTCATGGTCCGTCTTTTTCTCGTTGATGTACGGTTTAAGGCCTTTGCCGAAATTATGCGTACATATGCACGCGTAGATGATAGTCGTTACAATCAGAATAATGGTGAGAACAGCAAATGTCGTCAACTCCTTCCTTGCTGGCCTATACGCAGCCTCTCGTGCTGCTGAGTACATTCGAACAAGTTTGAAGAGGAAATACGCAAGACCGCCAAAATAGAGGAACTGCGGAAGGTAAGTATTTTGTCTAGGTAGATTCATATAGGGCTGAGTACGCACAATGGTAAGTAACATGCCCCAGGTATTTTCTCGCCTGGTAAAAAAGGCTGCCATGATCAAGATGATGATTGTGACGGGAATCGCAGCAACGGTAAGGGCAAATTCGAGGCTGCCTCTGTCGATCACAATGACAACAAATTGCACAGTGAAGCCGAGGAAGAAGAAGAAGTCAAACTTCAAGAGGGCGATATAGATCTGGTAGGTGAGATATCTGCTCTTCAGACGAAGATCAGCTGATATGTGTTTGTAGATCGTCCAGGCGAACTCGTCGTAAAGCATCCGTGCCTCCACAGCAAGAAACACAGTGCCCAAGGCTAGTACGCATGGAATAGCAATTAGAAAGGGCTTTGTCCGCGCCCAGATGCCCTGGTCGATCTCATGTCGTGTTGCTAGATCGACGACTGCGTCTTGTATCTGGTTCACTTGCACAGATCCATAGATGAGGAGTCCGACATTGTACAAACATAGACCGATGATTTGTATGGTGTTCTTCAGGCGCAAGGCGTCGTAAACTAGAACAAGCTGATATAAGAAGCCAAAAATGTATAATGTGAGGAAGGTTGGTATTGTGGTTTTCGGTTGCTCGATGGGTTCCCCAGCCTCAATTTGTTCGTGGTCAAGAACATCAATCTGGAAAGTAGCGAAGACATATCTGAGCGAGATACATATGTCAGTACACCTTGGGCAAGTAAATGATTTGAGTACTCACACTTCAAATGCGAGCACAATACCTGCTTGAGTCAGTGCAGTCAGGACAAATGCCCATTGCCACTTCGAATATGGTCTATACATCCCGGCCTTAGGTTGCTGATATGCAGGAGGAGTAGGCGCAGTGCCCTCTCGCTGATGGTACCCTCCACTAAAAGGCTGGTATGAATGGCTACCAGCCTGACCTCCGAGGAGGGAAGTCCGTGACTCGTGTGAGTGAATGTTGACGGATTGCTCCGTTACGGAGCGATGACCTTGAGAAAGCTTAACCAGGTTTCTGGTGCGTCCACACGATCTTGAAGTCGTTGCTTATGCTCAACTGCTCGGACGTGTAAGCCGGCACTATTTGTAAAGCAGATGTGGCATAGGAATCTCTTCTCGAGTGATTCACCTGGAGTGAGTGGTCGCAGATAGCCGAAATTGTTATGTGGGTTGCACGTGGATGTTCGTTTGCTCCGAGGCCTGAAACACTGAGAAAGGTTGTCAGGGGCAGGCTTTGCGAGATGCCAATTGTGATACAAGAGACAACAGAATAGTGCTGATGAGAAGAACGAAAGTGACTGACTGTCTGAGTACGAACGAGAAAATGGAAGAATGCGGGAAAAACGCAGCTCTCAGGATAAGAACGTCGACGAAAGGGTTCTGGCTTTGGTTGGGCGACTATTAGTCCTTTGATCAGCTCTAAAGGCAACAATTCGCCAAGATCTCGCTAGCGACTATTTGATAGTTTAGGCATTTAACGTGCTGAGTTGGAGGTCACCCCTCCCAAAAGTCAACCAGTAATCAAATTTGTGGATCCTCTAGGCTAACCCCAAGGTCACCCTTGACTGGCTGGAAAGAGGCGCAGTCGTTTGAAAGTCAACGGGGCTTCACTTCCCAAGGATGACTTTCCCACCAGCATGGCACCTATTTTTGGCGAACTAGTACAATAATATGCTAGAACGCGCAGTGTCATTTTCCACCTTAACTCCGCTGCCCTGAATGTTGGCCACGGACGATTTTCAAAATCTTTTGGGTGCTGATGATCTGCTCAGCAACATTTTCACCTATGAATGCAAATCATGAGATGAGTCTGGTTGTCATTGGGAAGGCAGGCTTTCTCGCACATAAGTCGATATAGATGATGACCATTCTCCCTTCTCCTGCCTCATTGCTTCTACGCCAGGTCCGGCTTATCATCTCTCCTCCAACAAGCACTTTATTTGAATCGCGTGCCATCTTGTCTGAAGTACAGTCCAAATTCGGTTCTATTTCGACTTTCATTAATCAGCGCTATGACCCAGTTCTGCGCCAACACCTGAAGTCTGAACCAAGCCCCACTTCTTCATCACAATCACCCTCCCAAACCATCCTCGCTGTGTTTGACCGGCCTTCCTCTAAGGACTCAGCTATCGGTTCAGATCCTTTCACCATCGTCTGTGGTGGTGATCTTGTGCCTTCAGCTGATGAGTTAGACCCTTATAATGCTCGTGGCCTCCACGGCCGACACCACCCTCCAAAGCGCACCTTCAGCTGCCACATTGTTGAGGAGGAAGATCCTGCTATCCATCAGCGATTGGATGGACAGCACCCATACACTGGACCATTCCGTGTTGACACATTGCAGTTGAGCTATGGAGACTTGGTGAAAGCTGGTGGGGCACCCAAGGAGGTCAAGGAGATGGCCGATGTGATGCAAACGGAGCGAGTACCTATTGATGACAAGCATCTCAAACAGCGAAAAGGGTGTGAAGACGAGCTGCATGGCGTACCGTCTAGATATTTCTATTCCGCAAGTGACAGGCGGGAAGATCCGCAGCTAGAAGGTGGACTGATGGCAGCTTGGAGACGCAGCATTGAGAAGGAGAAGACAGAAGAAGAGTCTCAGAGATGGGATGGCACGGAGCCCGCCTCTAGGCTTCATTAATCATATTCCATGCCAATTATGGATCCTACCTATTCACTTGGGTAGGGTTTGGAAAGGGCACATCTTCGAGCAATGGCTCTCTGCCTAGTCTCCTGCTCAGAAAGGTGTACGCTTGACAGAGACCAAGAAGGCCGCCGGTGGAACACGACCGAAAATACAAGAACAAATCGATGTCTATGGTCACGAGACCCTGACATACGCTAAATCGTCAAGTCAGCTTCCCATATGTTGTGTCTTGCCATGCGCCAGGACTTACTAGCGTCAATCTGCTTCAGTTGTGGCAAGGCCAGTCTGATCTTGTTTCTATACACCGCAGGCCCCTTCGTTTGTAAAGGGTTTCCTTCGAAGTACACCGTCGTTAGCTCTTGCTTGTTCTTCAACTCTCTCTCCACTTCTGTGAAATCCCCTATCTGGCAATTTGATGCCCAAAGCTCTTCCAGATGGCTAAGATGAGAAAGGTTCTCCAGATGCGAGATTGGATTGTTGGAGACGTCAAGGACGCGGAGTCTGGTGTTGGTGTCGAGACCAGATATCTGCGTCAAGGCATTGTGGGAGATGTAAAGTTCTTCAAGGTTGGTAAGGGCTGACAGTCCAGAAATCGAGGTAAGACGGTTAGACTGTATGGAGAGGAGTTTCAAGGATGTCAGGGTAGAAAGGTTCTGACGCACGTCAGCATATTCTGTGGGAGCGAAGTATGGGACAGGCTGGATTCCGCCCACCTTGATCTCTGCAATCTTATTCTTCCCAAGCCAAAGTTCCTCTATCGAAGTCAGATTTTCCAAATTCTCAATATCCTGTCCATAGCACACGTCAGCGCAGGCTCAACGTTCAATCACGCAATCACTGCAGCCAACCCAGACTTACACGTATTCTATTCGCCGCCAGCTCTAACATTCTGAGCTTTCCTAAACCCTCCAAACCCTCAATCTTTTGTATACGGTTCTGGACAAAATACAGATCCCTGAGTTCCTTCAGTTTATCCAGCCCTTGAATGTGTTTGATCTTGTTGAAACTCAAATCCAGACTCTCTAAACTTCCAGCAAGCCCTTCCAGCCCATCTACATGCTTGATCAGATTATCGTACAGATCCAAATCCTGCAATTTCTGCCCGAAACTCTCCGGAAACTCGATCGAGGAGATGGTGTTCTGGCGCAGACATAGTCGTTCTACCGCAATGAAGCGGGAGAGGCGAAGGGATGGGATTGAGCTAATACGGCAGTGTACAAGGTCGATGTCTGTGCTGTCGGTGGGGTAGTCATCGAGTAGATCTTCGTCTGCGGGGACGACGTCTGGTGGTGGAGCATCTGGGTCAGAGTAGTCGGGGTCTGTAAGGGCTTCGGGATTTGTGAGAGTGGGTTTGCAGTTTGAACTGGCGGACGAAGTGCTAGTCTCCTTCGAAGGATGCCTGAGTTTCCCGTCCCAGCCATTGCTGTCGAGCAGAGGTTTGGATGAGCCTAATTCGGACTGAGGGGAGGGGATATGCTCGGTGGGAGGATCTGAAGCTGGCATTGTGCCGGAGACAGGTGAGAAGTTGGCGATTGAGACTGTTACATCAATAAAGGCCAAGTGGAGAGCGGAGAACAAATAGCAGAGGGCGGTGGGAATGTTCTTTTCTGCTAGAATGCGCATGCAATAAGGTCGTCATAACGGGACACTTAGGGATGCAGGAACAGATTGTTCATAGACCCACTTCGATAGTCCAGCATTACATCTCATTTCTGTCACGATCTCCGCACTCATGAATTATGCAGGAGCCCTTATGGTTTTGTGAAGTTGCGCAAGTAGGTTCTCCCGTCAAACCCTCGATCCTCGAACACGAGACCAATTACTAGCTACATCGGTCTCTCTCTAAGGCGCAAACTCCTCGTTCAAACAAGTCGAACTAGAACACGCAATGTCCCAATGAGTGGATTTCTATTCTCTGTGCATAAGTCTAACTGCTGGAGCTCTTCCTGTGCTCCGTATGCAGAAAGACACGTCAAATGCAGACGATCTACTTGAGGACAACAGATCGTAATTGAGTAGAGCTGTCGAAGCCTGACCCTCTGTATTCACTCACAGTGGAGTGCTCTCGGCCTTTTTACGGGAAGCGAACAAGGAGGTAATGATAGTCTAGCAGTGCCTCTTCTGCTTCTCCTGGACCCCACTGCATAGGGATGCCACTTTACTCTATGATGGTTGCCCTTGCTTGCTTCCCTGACAATCCGTATCTCTGCCCGGTACCTGGAAGATCTCTCAGGCTCTGGGCTTCTATGGGCTATTGATCGAACAATTAGATTGACGCAAAGCCATGTCGTGTTGATGCGGTAGCGTCCTGCTTCGGAGAATCTCAAGGCCCGGTAGGGTGCATGAACATGACTGGCAGATAGAGCACTCACTTGACACATGTCGAGCAGTAGATTTGCTGATTGGTGTGAGATACAATGCTGCGCTCACCACCTTACTACTTTCCAAGCTCGCCGAGAAGAAGCTTACGGTCTGACGAACCAGAGACGACTGGACTAGTCAGCAAGTAACGAGCTTGTGGGGCGAGGGCAGACTCACTGATGGGCTCTTCTGTTGGTGAAAATCGTGCATCGTTGACGGTCCCTTTGTGGCCCGGCAATTTGTACAGCATCTTGCCAGATCTTGTATCCCACACGACCACCGTCCTATCTCCTGCTCCCGCGCAGATTCTGCGACCTGTGGGATCCCAACTTGCCCTCATCAAATTCTTTTCGAGACCTACCGGCGCTCCATCATAGGTTCGCATCGACCGGTCCACAGGAGCAAATGGTCGAATGTCCCAAGTCCGGACAGTAGAGTCGTGTGAGTGTGACAGGAGGGTCTGGGAGTCAGGTGAGACCTGGAGTGATGTGATTGTGTCTGTATGGCCACTCATAGTGTAGATGACTTCCTGTTTTCGTGCATCCCAAACCTTGATTTGATTGTCGATACCTCCGGAATAGATTTCGTTCCCCGCCTCAGCTAGTGCTACTGCGGTGATGGGGAAATCCGTTTCGATGAAGTCAATGGCTTCTTTCTGACGGGGGTCCCAAATACCAATATATCCGTCATCACTACCGCTCAGAAGCATTTCGGAACCTCTTCTGCTGACGTCCAGACAATTTATTACCTCCTCATGTCCCACATGCTTCCTCAGCCGCAGGCCAGATTCTAGATCCCAGCTTGCTACCGTCATATCTGCTGATGCCGAGAATATCGCTCGAGAATCGCGCGACCATTGAAGATCCAGGATGGCGCCTTTGTGACCTGTCATGACTCCGTAGTTCTCACACTGCCTGTAGGTGCGCCAGAGCACTGCTTGTAATTAGGAGCGTACCTGTGCCGGCTTGAGGGGGTAACTGACTGATGGAGCGGTCCATTGACCCAGATGCAATATGTTGACCTGTTGAGTCGAACCGCGTGGAGAATACTTCTCCGGAGTGACCTAGAAGACCATTAACGAGGTGATCATCCTCAAGACAGCTCAGCATACCTGTAAGTTCCATGATCGGAGCTTCCAGCCCACTGGTTCGCAAAACCTAACCAGCCCCTCCATCAGCCTGCCTTCGTTCTTGAGTTCAGCTGGAGATGCTATATTGCTGCGAGACCTAGATTACATACCGGTTGAACAAGCGCGCCATTCTGTGCATTGTTGCCAACAACTGCAATGGCTGAGCCATTGCTGAGATTGGCATCGGACTTCTGCCTTTTCACTACCAGCTGTTGTGAGGAGGAAAAGCTGTCTGAAGCTGTTCTTTTCGGTGCCGGCATCATGGTTGGATACTGCGGGCAAAGCTTGTACTCTGAGCAAAGTTACAAGACCTCAAAGACTCGGAGTCGCAGAAGATATTGGTACGGATTACTAAATAGTCAGTAAATAGTATTACATAGTGTGACTGCTATTTTCTCGCAGTCAAGTGTAAATACTTGGCAACATTCCCACTTGCAAGCTGGGTCTCTACACATCCAATAGCATGATCTCAGCATTAGATATAGCTCTTCTTCACCGTTGACGAGTTAGCTATCATTGAAGGAATCCACATAGCTAGAGATCTTTATCTCATATCCTCCAGACGGTAGCCGTTGTTCATCATGAGGTAGTGGCCTCATAAGAACCCTGAGCACTGAGCTGTATTGGGACTTCCCACAGCGACGACCATGACCACCGCCCAGAAAGCGACGCGCATTGGAGAGGAGTATGGAAATCATCCTCCGCCATGGTTCTTTGCAACTAATGATTGAGGCCAGATTATGGAAGTATGTTTCTGGACCTTTGGCCACCATACAACAGGCCCAATAGTTTATCTCTCCTCTAACCGACGGCTAGAACCCGGGTGGACAAAGTGAATGCTGAACTAGTGACTCTGACATATGGCACAATCGTTGCTCAGCTATGCAATGATTATGACAGCAATTATGTTGAGGTCAATAGACAGCTAGATCGAATGGGCTACAATATTGGATTGCGTTTGATTGAGGACTTTTTCGCCAAGTCAAATACTGGAAGATGTAGCAACTTCAAAGAAACAGCGGAAGTCATCTCCAGGGCAAGCTACTCTCCTTACCTATTTCGCGGACTATCTACTAATCAACCCTGATTGTGCCAGATTGGATTCAAAATCTTTCTCAATATCACGCCGGCCATTGTCAATTGGACCAATGACAACAAACAATTCTCGTTACTTCTTGACGAGAATCCACTAGCAGACTTTGTCGAATTGCCAGATGATGGACGAGCGCAAGATGAGCTATGGTTCTCTAACATCTTATGTGGAGTTCTGAGAGGAGCACTAGAGATGGTAAGCCGGTTTCTTGAATAGGCATTTAGCTTGCTATGATGGCCATGGCGTGTCCCCCCCAGAGAAACAAGACAGCTGAGTGCTGCAGGTACAAATGCAGGTTGAAGCTCATTTTGTCTCTGATATCCTGAGAGGGAACGATACGACAGAAATCAGAGTGACGCTGATACGCTACGTCGAGGATGAAATGCCACCTGATGACGAATAACGAAGCTTTGTGGACACCAAAGAGGTCCTGTGAGGCCACCAGTATGCACAAGATGATGAAAGAGCCACGGACATGTCTCACTGGCATTCGAGTGCACCAGAGACGGCCTAGTATTTCACGGCCATGAACAGTAGCCGATAGAATGACTACCTCGCTTAAGACAAGCTGCTAGCGTTCCCACTCGGCAACGCAAGGAAAGAGCAGGGTCAGCGGCAGAAAAAAGACCAAGAAAACTGCGGTGCCAGCTACAAACAATAGCCGCTGACTGCTATACTCAACATTGTACTAGTATTTACAGCCGTGAGTATCGATGCAGCACACCCAAGAAGCGGGATCCCCTTTTCTTCGAGGTTGAAGATTTCCGTAGTCTCCCCTCCTCCCGAAAGAGGTACGCGTGATTGCAAATACAGTTTGCCTAGTGTAGAACGTGGACCGGCACCCTCGAACGTCTCGCCCGCTTCACCGTCGACCAGGTCGTTGACGAAGGTCCTCAGCCCTCACGATATAGTACTGCCCACCGTGCGATTTGTATTCAGACCCTTCTTCACTTGAGTCGAAAGATAGTGACTGTGCTTGCTGGAACGACGCGGCTCTTGCGACAACCTCCATCATTCTGCTCCCAAGTTTGCAACTTACCGTCTCTTGGCATCTTGCTGGTCCTCCTCCTCCTCGCCCTCCGACCTGCAGCAGAGCCTCTTTTTTACCCACCGCGGCCCTTGAGCCATCTGGCTGCGCTCTCCTATCTGTCATCAAAACTGCGAAAGGGGAGATGTACCACTGACCCAACGCGCTTCGACACAGAAAACTATGTGCTGATGCTTATGTGGTGTGTCATTGATAGCCTATCCCACTACTTACCGAAGTGAAGCAAAGCGTGTGCGCCAACTCCTTTGCGAACTTCTCCACCATCGACCATAACCTGAGTGGCGTACAGGCAGATCACCTTGCATATCGGTGTCGCAAAATTCTAAGTTTCAAGATAACCCGTGCTGGAGGACAATAAGCTCAAGATGAACATGACGGGCATGAACCCAGCTGCGGGAGGGCCTGTAGGGGGCGGCATGATCATGATGATGAACAACGGAAACCCCTCCAATGCCGCCAACAGCAGCAGCAGCTCCTCTCATAGTGAGCTGAAGCGAAGGCTAGACACTTATATCTACGACTACTTTCTCAAGAATGGGCACCACGAACATGCCCGCGCTCTCTACCACGATGATAGCATTAAGCTCAATACGCACCCTCAGACCAAGTCCAGCCCGAGTCGGCGACGTGACGCTGAGATGAATGGAATCGATGAGAATGCCATGGACACTGATTCCAAGGACGACATCAACAAGATCCCTGACGACCTTCCCAAACCTATCGTCCCCGACAACGCGCAATGCGGGTTCCTATACGACTGGTTTGGCCTATTCTTCGACATCTGGTGTGCTTCGCGGAACAAGAAACCTGACGATTCAGGTGCTGCTGCCCAGTACTTGCAGCAGACCCAAGTAGGACTTCCATCATCTATCGTGTTGGCTATTGCTAAAAAAATATACTAGCTGATGCAGAGAATGCGGGAGACGCAGCACTCTTCAACTGTTTTAGGCCGTCAAGGCATGATGCCCAATAGACAATTCGGCCCACAAAACATGCGCAATGGCATCACTCAAGATATGCAGCGCGCGATGGCTGCCAAACAGCTGTAGGCCACCCAAGGCGATCTCCACTGCTACTACCGCTGACAATGGAACCTAGGTCGCCTGCGCAATTTCAACAATTACAGCAGCAACAAAAGCAGCAACAAATGATGCACCAAATGCACCGCGAACAGTCGGAAAACGAGATGAATGGGCATCGACCACAGTCTCCCGCATCGACTGAAAATGCAGGCTCGCCGTCAAAACGGCCCCGCCTTGATGGCCAGCAATTTACCGGCGGTCCAATGGCGCCCAACGGCCGAGGTCAAGGAATGCCACAGCAGCAACAACAACAGCAGCAGCAGCAGCAGCAGCAGCAGCAGCAACAGCAAGCTATGAACATGTTGATGGCAAGTGGCATGGGTGGGAGAAACATGTCTCAGTCACAGTTTCAATCCTTTCCGACGCCAAATCCTGGCATGCAGAAAAATTTACAGGTATATGCCCAGAATCTGGCCCAACAGCAAGGTCGCTCAATGATGAATCAGGGTGTTTCCATGCCAAATGGTATGATGAATCCAGGAGTCATGCCCAATCAGGGCTCACCCATGCTCGGACCTGTGGACGGCCCGAATTTCATGCAGAACATGTCAATGGAGGGCATGTACAACCCACAGCAGATAGCCGCCTTCAGGCAGCATGCCAGCATGCAAGGCGCTAGCGGGCAAGGGGGCAATCATGCTCTACAAGACTATCAGATGCAGTTGATGCTTCTGGAACAGCAGAACAAAAAGCGTCTGATGATGGCTCGCCAGGAGCAGGAAACCATTACACGAACTGACGGTGGGCCTCCCATGACAGGTCCCGCTGGCATGCCGCAACCTGTTATGTCACCGGGAAGCCGAGCGGGAGCATCCCCCAATCCGACTGATCAGATGAAGCGTGGAACGCCTCAACTTCCTGCGAACGGTATGCCCTCATCACCCTCTGCTGGCGACGGCATGCCGCAAGGCCGAGGATCTCCTGCTGGGATGAACTTTCCAGGTGGTATGCCTCCGGATTTCAACAATCAACTCTATATGAAGAACCTGGGTGACAATATGGTAGGTCCGGGTGCACCTGGAATGCGGCCTCCTACATCAATGAATCCTTCCATGAACATGGAAGGCATCGCTCGACAGCAGCAGGGTGGTAGAATGCCAAGCGGCAATTGGCAAGGCAATCCACAAGGCCAGCCAATGATGCAACAGCCTCCACAAGCTCAGCCTCAGGCCATGGGGACTCCACAACAACGACCAGGAGACATGCCTCCCCCCGCTGGTCTGCCGGTGGGCAATGCTCCAAGCCAACGGAACCAGCCACCTTCCCCCCAACCCGGTCAGGCTCCTCCCACTCCCTCACAATCGAACAAAGCCAACCCTAAGAGTAAAAAGGACAAGAATGAACCTAAGAAGGTACCTCTGCCTAGGCCAATGCTTTTGCTGGTGACATCACTGATGATACCCCTCTAGAAGCCGAATAAGAGAAACTCAACTGCCAATGCACCCACAACATCCGAACCAGATCCTCCCGCCACACCCACACCTTCCACTCCCATTACACCAAACAACCAGGCATCATTCCCAAAAGGTACCAATGCTCCCACCGGCGGAAACGCCCCGCCCTCGAACCCGACTCCAACTTCCAATCCAGCTGTGCCTCAACAACAAGCGCCTGCCGTCGACCCTACAGCGGCCGCTGGTGCCTTTGGCGACTTCCCCAATTCCAACGAAGCTTTCAATCTTGACTTTAGTGGACTCGAGACCACTGATGTTCTTGAAAATTTTGACTTTGACAGCTTCTTGCACAATACCGACGATGGCAACAATGGATTTTCATTCGATCCTGGTAGTATGAATTTCGCCGAAGGACTAGAAACGGCGGGTATGGAGTGATGCGCCCATATGACCAACTGTCTAGATTGAGCACGGTTGTTTATATTCAAAGCAAAAGAACGTTGACATGCCGGCTGCTGTTGAGCAACCCAATCTCTCATGTTCAAACGTCTTATTGAGGCTGTTTTCCGACCATCCATTCGCAGTCTGAGCCCTGTACTACTCTCATCATTGTCCGGCGTCTTGTCTCCGAGTTGAAGGCTAAGAAGTATTCCTGACAGATTTCTGCCAATATCTATACCCTTGTGGTTTTCTGGAAAGGCGTTTGTCACTGGTAGGCGTTCGAGGAGAATCTCGTGCTTTTTACAGTTGGTTACAGCATAATGTCTTGTACTTAGGTCTCTAGGTCTATATGATGCGTCAAAAGTGTTGCATATCGAGCAAGACATAAATCTCATATAGGAAGTTATGGTTTCAACAAATGTGCAACACCCTTGATTGGGACTCCTGGTGAGCACGCAAGCTTGAGATATATAGGGTGGTGCGCTGGCTACTCTGTTGTTCCTTCTTCCTTTTTCTCCTTTCATCTGCTGCACATGCTTTCGATCCTGCTTCACCAAAATGATTGTGCAGTTGGGAGATTCTCTGGGACATCGTGGTCAGGGCAGGAGCTTGTTCACTCTCTACCTAACAGTGCCTCACTCTTGCCCTTCATGTGTCTACTTTGTTGCCTGTCCTCTTCAAGAGAGACCGCGGCTTCGACTCCTCTTCAGATGACTCTTGCATCGTTGTATAGGAGGATTTGTCGGCATCCATTCCCAGAGATGAGGTAGGAGCATCGAGGCGCACACAAGCTACTATTTTATGTACTTACAAACCCAACATTGCTTTCCAGACTCTGGCTTGGTCCGCACGTCTGTTAAGCCTCTTTCCCTCTTCATCTCCTCGGCGTGCTTGGAAGTCGAGAGCTGAAAGTGTGTCTTTTCGACATGCGGTACGGTAACTGGGATGTGCTGCTCTTCCCCCATGGTTCCAAAACCCCCATGCAAGAGTTTCGAACTCAGTGCTTCGTCACGAGAGACAACGGTATGAAGCATCAAGTCATGATTGGCAAACCTTACTTACCTGAGGTGCAGACGTCCCTTTCATCCATGATCCTACATCCTCTGGCGTCCGATATATTTCTGAAGGTAGGCCTTTGACGCAGCTTCCAGTTCTCACCACCTTCGTTGGCAGCCTTGTCCACAATGCGCCATTCCGAGTGTCAATTCATAGTTGGGAGCAGCCCAAGGCTTCAAGAATGCTGGACAGCTTGGCCAGACCAGGAAATTCAGTCACGTTTGAAGCTCGTGTTTACATCGATGGATTGATGGTAGCGTGAGTACCAAAACTGGATTGGTTCTCTCTCAGACCTTTTCTGATATTCGGTGGCAGATCGAGCATCTTCAACCAGCGAGCCATGTGGCCACATGTGATTGGTGCGTTCTCGAATCCGCAGGTGCATCTGAGGATTGCTAACTCAGGAGCAGACCTCTGTTCCCGTAACCACTCCCTGCTGTCAATGACGGAGCAGCGGAAATTGCTGACCAGAAGCAGAGATGGACAGAGAAGGCTACCAGGAGCCACTTCGGTTTCCGCCCTTTCACCAAGAAATCCTTCACGCCTCCAGCTGGGATGCGGGACAACTCCTGGGCCGCATACGAGTTGTCATTACAGAGGGCTTCTCTCGCGAGACAGGTTCTCCTTACAACAACCTAAAGCACTCTTTCGTTCGCATCAAAGATGTCTTAGCATTCTCGTTTCAGCATGCTCCGATGCGTGAGTTTGTCGCCCAATTCTCACCCGAAGCCTCGCTGATGATAATTGTCATAGACATACTTGAGTTCTCTGGGATTGCTTGGCCTAATCCAGGAATGTGGATGCAGGTTCAGTCTCGCAGCAGTCAAGGTCCAGTCTCGGGCGGTCAGCGCCCATTTGTATCTGAGACGAAGGAGGATGAGGATGCCCATGCACATTCGCCCCGACGACCAACCCATCAGGATGTGTGCATACCTGAAGGGTTCAATTCAAGAAGTTATCCAGATTTCGACGACTACTGGGCGAATCAGAGTATGCCACCACCCCCGAATCGAACGGCAACTGCGGCATGGAATCAATCAGCATTGGGAGAGCCAAATGTTATTCGGCCAAATGGATTGCTAGCTGACCCGTTCCTGGATGTGCGTGGATTAGGGACTGCGAACACCCACCGAGAGAATAAGAAATCCAGTGAAGACACCCCGATGCCCGATGTCCCCAGCTCTGAGGCAAGTCGGAACCTATCCGGCATGACCGGCATCAGCTGCAACCAAAAAGATCCTCCTTCCACCATCATAGCAAGCCACGAGGCCATCATGAATCAACTAGTAGAAGCTCTTAGTCCTCTAAAGAGCGATTACGATGGACCCCACAATACCACAAACACACCATCAAGTGGACGTGTTTTCAGCAAACCGTCCGCAGCCGCACAAGCTCGAGTAGCATCACGCCAAGCTTCCAGCCCAGAGAAGGGCGAGGCGGTGGAAGTTCCAGACAGCACGGGCCGCAAAGCTAGTATGAACATCATTTCGGCCAACCCTGGGGGCCCTGTACAAAGCAAGAAAGAGGGAGAAGACAACAAAGAGAACATGCCGGAGACTCGTGTCATTGGTGCTGAATTCACACGTCGGTCCAGCTTGAGCGCTCATCTCATCAGCACCAAAGCAGTCGAGAAGCTGGAGCGATCGACTGAGTCAAAGCGCAAGCGGCCTTTGGAAGAAGTACCTACGTGCGCCCACCAGAGCAGCGTCGATGATCTCACATCGTCCTCTCCCAGCAAAAAGGTATCGAAGATTGCGTCTGCAGAGGCGCTGTTCAAAGGGCAGTCTCCACATACGCCTGACAGAGGAAGAGACGTAAGTGGAGGGGTGCCTTTCAAGCTTGCTGCTGAAGGGGAATGAAGACATTGCCCGGCGGACATGCATGTTTACAAAGCCACGAAAGCATCGGGACGCTGGGTTGCTGCTTGCCAAGTGCATGAACATGGATATATGAGCAGTTTAATAGAGGAGAATTGGCAGAGCATAATGTGCCAGACTGGAGGAACGAGGCAGTTGAATGGGATCGTACTGAGTGGGTTCTCTATCATCAATCACTCAGGAAGCGAAGCATGAGATAGGTATTGGACATTGGTAGATATTTAGTGGTCTTTTGCATTTCAACGAGAGTATGTACGTTTGTCCATTGGTACTTGACTCCCTCTTCGCAGGCATTATGACTTTCGACAGGCAAGACCCGGTTCATCCGTCCGGTCAAAGACTGCGGGTTCGGTCCCACATGCAGACTGCACCTTCCTTACCGAGGGATTTACCCATAATATGCCCAAACACAGCACTGATGACCTAGATGGAAGCTCCTGAAGGCCCTTGAGCCTGTTACCTTCAAAACATTGTGAATTCTGGCCCACCTCACTTCACTTCGCTTCGCTTCACCTCTACTTTCTCTCCCTTGCAGATCCAGAGTCACCTCGGATTGTCAGCTCAGCTTTCGAAATTACAGAAGGGAGATATTTATTTCCGCCTCTACACTCTTCTTAACTCTCGGGTCAGTTGCTCTCTCCGAGATGTCTGATAGCGCTGCAAGGGCGCCGGCCTCAGACGATGACGCTCAGGCGGAACATCAGATTCAGGCGTCGTTGCAGCGTGCTACTGAGGAAGTCATTGGCTTGCTCCATCCTGCAAAGCATGGAAATGCTGGGAATGGCGCTGAGCGTGGTACAGATACTGTTACTTTGGATGCTTTGCCTTCGGAAGTACAAGCATCTGTGGCGGCTCCTGCTTTCTTCTCTCTCAAGCACAGTGAGCAGAATGGACGTTTCCGACATGCTGACCTCTCTCAGTCGGCTACAAGGATCCAGAACGGTGTTCATTTCAATGTTACTCTGGAAGAAGATGGCAGCAGGTTGCGGGAACTAAACGGGGAGGTAACTCACATTTCGTCGTCTATTTCTACAATCAACGGTGGTGGCACAAATTTACAGGCATCAAGCGGACTAGAGAATGATCGCTTCGGCACAAATCAGTTGAGCAGTAGTTGTGATGAAAATCCTAGCGCGAAGGATTGCAGCAACTCACTTCACAGGCAGTCTCACACAGTTGATGAGACAACAGCTGATTTACAAGGGGCATCCCCAAACTCACCTAATCGGACGACATCCTCTACAGTCCCAAACCCATGGTCGGTGTTTGCCCACTCTGATCTTGACAGCTTTACGAAACGTACATTGTCATCTGTGTTCAGCTTTGGAAGCCGACCGTCGAACAAGGCGAGAACTGGAGCAGAGGAGGTCGAGAAACATGATGACCTCAAATGCTGTCCGATTTTGGAGATGGAAAGCACGACACAAGACCAGAGATGTGACAGATCCGAGCTGCAAACCGGCGATGAAGATCAGATTGAAGTTGATGAGACCTCACATAATGTAAGTCGAGAGGTCCAGGATGCTAGCGCAGACAGCTTCGTAACAGCCAGAGAAGCGCCAACCCCCGACAGAGAAGAAAGAGTTGATGCTGCCAGAGATCAATCAAATTCCTTCTTTGGCGGGCTTCACCCAAGCCGCATGATACTGGTCTCAAATCGGGAAGCACCTCCACAGACTGGACTGCCTCCCGAATCCTGCAGCGACATGGCCGTGATTACCTGGAAGGCAACTGGAGCCAATACTATGCCGTTGAGCACCCAGCAAGAACCCAGCCAAATCCAGAAGCCAAAGAAAAAGACGACGCAGATCACCTCGAACATTGCCAGAACCAGCCAGAGCGAGGGCTCATCTACAAGGGATTGTCCGAAAGTTGAGATACGTTTCTTGGTAGAAGGCATTGAGAGCGTCAAGAAGAGATACGCGTACCTAAACTCTACCACCATCGACAGTAAGGAATGGTCTTTTGCATGGCAAGAGATAACAGCAATTTTCCGAACACCTTTCAGCTACCACTATGATTCCTGGCAGGAAGGGGTTTCGGTACAATTAAAGACAGACTTCAAGATGTTCAGATTCTGGGGCACCTTCACCAAAGCCAGGGCCAAGGAATTCATCACCAAGAAAGCCGTTCTTTACGTTATAGATAGCCCGTTCTTCTTCAAGCAAGCTGTGCCTGCTCTCCAGAGTAAGAGTCCAAATCCTCATTCTTTTAGCTGATCAGCTTTCTAACCCTAGACCAGCGTTTTGCCGAACCAACGGCCTTGCTGCCCCTGTTTATACGCACAACCGCCACCCAGATGGTACGTTTGGATGCAGTGTTCGCGTTGGTGGCCAATTCGCTGTTTTTGGTGATGACGCAGAAGGCTGGACGCATAAAGAACATGCCAAAGAGGATACCGCCAAGATGGCAATCAATGCGTTGTATCGCGAAGGCGTGCCAATGGACATTGGGGCTATCCCTGACGCAAGGCCAGCTGGTGCTGACCCTCATGCTGAGCCACAAGTTCCAAACAAGCGCAAAGCGCCCCTGGGTTCGCTTTGGGAAGAAGGTCAGCGAACCTCTTGTCGCATCAAGGGTCGAGCAGCACAGCATACCGGAGGCCCACGATCCAGTATTGAAGACAGAGAAGTCAACACGATTGAGCCTGACACCAAGGATGACATTCAGCATGTCACCACTGGATCAGTGTTGAGACCAACAAAGTCCTCCGTACGAACAAGGTCAGGTCTTGCGAAAGTACTCAAAGAAGTTCTGGAGCCTCAAGAGAGGGTTATGGGTAAGTCCCGCCAAGGTCTGGTGATTCGAGATGCTGAGAATGAGGGCAGTAATATGTGACCACTTGCGGATCCAGAAACCCGAGTACTGGATGGAGGGATCTTTTGGCAGGAGAAGGTGGTTCATTCGCTTTTTGTCAGAACATCCTTCTCACAAAGTAGGTCATACCTTAATCGCGCCTACAGTCGTCGGCAGCCTTAATGGCCTGCAAGACTGTGCAAGAAGAGTTGAAGAGAAGCTCTTTGAGAAACTATATAGTGGCGAGATCTATCTCGGGGATGGCGGTGCAACGTTTCTAGACCCTGCAATGGATTCTGAGTGGAGGAAAGAAGACTCTGCAAACCTCCCTCCAAGTAAAAAGCGACGCCTAGAGATGGACGAGAGTCGACCGCTGGAAGAAATCAACCGAAGGCACTATAACTCAGATAACATTGCTCTCCCGCCGTCTGCGAACTCATTGCCCCTTGGAGTCCCGGCCCTTGAGATGTGTGGCATGGACGAAGATATAGGCTATGAATCTGAGGACGAGCTTCCCCGAGACGCCATGATACTGGCCAAACCGAGTAATAGCGAGCATTGGGGACCCCAGTCAAATCTCATTGCCGCTCCACAATTTCAGGAGGTGAGACAGTCGGTGGCAGCTTCGGTCACCACAGCACAAGCAGCAAGTAGCAGCTTCTCATCGAAGCAATTCATTCCAGCAAATACCGCTATTGCTCGACCTCAGGACGCTGCTAACAGATGTATTGCGCAGAAGGGACTAGGGCTCCACGGGCCTGCCAATCTGCTCCCTTCAGGTGAACATCGTTATGTGTCACCACCACCGTTCCTCGACACGCCGACTCGGCTACCAAAGATGGGACCCGCGATCGTCAAGGTTGAGCCTCAGGATGACGAGGATGGTGATATTGTTTGGGGGTTGGAGAAGGCAGCAGCGTCGAAGATGGTGAGATCGCTTCCCTCAGGCGATCACGCTGGGGATGATGGTGCGGTTGCCTGACAAAAATTAAGAAAAGCAGAAAAGGGCTTTCTCACCTCAGATGTTTGCTGCATGGCCTCATCGGGAGGGAGTTGTAGGAGCCTGATCGTGCTGAGGTCATTGATCGACTCAATGCTACAAAGGAAAGAACGTTGCTAGCACATAACATGAGAGGGCTGCAGCATGGACATTGGAGTGAAGGGTAGAAGTCACTCTCGCTACTACTGCTCCGTTCAAAGCGGGCATAGCAAGCTCAGCGGTCTTACTCCTCCCGGTCTTTGTTGAAATGTGTTCCCCATTACAGCCGCAAGCCCAATTTGCTTTGAGCACTGATCCCAGTGCGGCATGCAGCAAGAGCAGTATTCGAATGAATGCGCTGCCAGGGAGAGGGAGAGGGAGAGGAGCACGGCCTACACAGCTTACAGTAAATAGCTCAGGGGAAATAATTCCAGCGAAAATCCCTCGTTAGGCTAGTTACATAGTCCAGACCCCTTTCCCACCGGGCGAAAAAAAATCCCAATATCAGCAAATGGACGAGCGAGCTACTTTTTTGCTCTCCTCCTGGGGCAAGAAGAAGTTTGCACGATCGGGAAAAAAAAATCCCAAGAGCCGGCGGCCCCAAGAGTCGTCGACGATTCGAGAATGAGATTTCTCGCTACACAGAAGTGAGTACCCTTCTATCTTCTACTTTTTTCAGGAGACCGAGGACGCCGCCTCTGCAGAAGAAGAAGATGATGATGATGATGCCTGATACTCCAAGTATTGAACCCCCCCCTGCCGAATTCCCCCCAGTGATAACCTAACCCAGTATAGATGTGGTGCGAGCATCCAGGCGCGACTCCGTTGGGTCTGCGCAATCGCTTTTGGGGGGAGGAGAGTCGATAGTGAATAAGTTATAGCTCCGCCTTCGGGCCCAAAAGTCCGCTAGCCTAACTTAGCAAAATAGATGCCTCGTTCTGCGGAGTTGGATGCTGCATCCGCGACGCGATCCATTGAGCACCCTTTGTGACTAGGTGAAAGAACCCTCCATTTAAAAAAACTAAAAAAACTAAAGAACGGCAGAAACGTCTCGTCCTCCACCGAGGCGGAATGAATGTCAGAAGGCCCGCGGCTGACAGGCAAACGCCTGACCTGGACCTGACCTAAAAGCAAGACTCCTGCTACCGGAGAACAAGAAGCGGATTGGAAGCGCATCATTCCGCCAGATGCTGTGGAAAAACCAAGTTAGCCAGAACACCGAATCTTGATCCACGAAAGTATGCCCACAACCGCCGCGTGAGTTTGGGTAGGGGGAAACAATGGGGAAAGAGACCGAACACCACATACCGACCACTCGGGAATCGCCTTGATCTGTCCCCACATGAACCTCTCCAGTTTATTCGCGCTCTTCGCATATGGGGTCGTGTCGGTGTTGTAGCTCCGACAGTTATCAAAGATCAGCTTGGCATCTCGGATGAACTCGGCGGGGGTCGGGTAGAGATCATTGCTCAGCCGCTCTTCCATGGTGGATAGGTCCATGGGCTGCTGGATGACTTCGTAGTAGTCGGGGACTTCGTCGCGGTTGACTGGTTGCGCGAACGGCCAGGCGGCGGTGTGGTTCTGCATGTCGTTGAGCAGGTGGAGGAGCTGGTTGTAATTTGGCCCGTGGCGCGGTTGGCGCGATAGCTCGTCCATGCTCGGCGACCAGCCGGACAATTTGATGGCGGGGATGGATAGGGGATCGATCGGAGTTATCGGACCGGTGCTGTTTCTCCACTGAGGCGGTGGTTGGTGGACGACGTGCGATTTGGACACGGCGCGGATCTTGGCCATGACGCATTCTTTCTGCTTTTGGAGCATGCGCGACGTCTCAAGGTAGCGAATCTTGGGTAACATGGTGCATTGCATTATGGTGCCGCCTTCGTAGTCTTTGATGTAGCCCATCCAGATGGACTTTTCGAGCGTGATCTCTTTGGTGAAGCCTTGCTTTTTGAAGTAGCCAATCGCGTAGTTGTCGGCGTAGGTGAGGAAGTGCATCACGTCCGAGGTGGCTTTGACGTAGTCCTTCAGGTGCGCCATAAGGTGTGCGCCGTAGCCTTTTACCTGCTGGTCGGAGGAGATGGCGCAGAAGACTATTTCGGCGAACTTGCGGCCATGGAAGGGACGGTAGGTGATCCCACCTACAACTTCGAGTGGGTGTTTGACGATGGCGATGGAGAGATGGGTCTTGTCGTAGACAAGGCGCGCAATGTAGTCTTTGGGCATTTTGGGGAGCTGTTTTTGGAAGATACATTTCAGGCCTGTGAGGATGATGTTGCTTTCTCGGGAATTGTCGTTGTTCACCACGCGGAACTCGATGATCCCATTCTTTTCCTCTATGACGGCCGGCTTCTCGGGGAATGTGACGATGTTGGGAGAGGGGAGGGGCGGAGAGTCACCCTGGATGGTGAACCAGTCAGCCTGACCACATTGCAGCATTTTGATTGGAAATCTGTTGTTCAAGATACCTACCTCCTCGCGTTTCGGCTTGAATCCATTCTGCTCCGGCGTTACTGTTCGCGCCTTCTTGGTTCTCACGGAAGTCAAAGTATCCTCCGGCGCCTTTCGTTTGTCTGTGAGTCGCAAGTCAGAAGTCAGTTCCATCAGCCTCCACATGGCGGTGAGTGGCACAACATACTTTCGGCCGACAGTGGTGCCATGCTGTGTTAGACTCTGGAGTCCATCCACCACTATCAGATTCTCTTTGCACATACTTTGGAGCACTTGACACGCTGATCGACCAAGTTTCGCCCGCAAGCGGCAAATATTGAATGACGAACGCGGTTAGTGTCGGAACTTGGTGCCACCGACTCGTATAGCTAGACAGGCCTTGGCAGCCTTGGCAGGTACGCACCCAGAACTTCAGTTGCTGTCAATTATTGTAAGGACAGTTTGTTGCGTGCGATTAGGAGGATCTCATGAAGGATATTCATCACTAATCTATTGCTATTACCCGTGTTAACCTTCCTCCGACTATACCCTACATCAATCGCAAATGTCTCTACAAGAAGTTTGGGAGGTGGCTTCCGGAAGTCCCTTCACACCTGTTGTTTCCAAGGATAACCAACTGCTTCTCGGCCTCACTTTGCTTCTAATTGGTATTTCTTTCAAGCAGAGGAGGGTGTGAGGCCTAGCTAACCCTTGCAGCACTGAGCTTTAGCGCACTGTTTGGACTGAGTATGAAGACTAGAGTCCAGCACAACGCCGCATCGCACTGACATTACATAGATCGATCACTTGTTTCGCTTCCATTACTCGGGATACCAGCTTCTCTGGCATTCGGGTAATATGTGCCTCGATCTCCGCCATTGGCAATCCATGCTAATATACACTAGCTTCGGTGCTGTCTACACAATCTGTGGTGTTGGAGTCTACGTCTAAGCCTGCAACCTTGGTATCCTACTCTGCTGCACTCGATCGCAAGATTCGTTTCGAGGAAAGGAGTCATACTTGCGTCTTCCACACCAAGATGCGATAAGAAGAAGACAGCGCCACAACTTCTTTCATTTTCATCGGAGATGGACAACAGCAATAACCCTATTTTTACAGCGGTATCCAGCTCCGTCCGACAAGTCTCCCTCCTACTGCGCTGCATTGGTTTTTCTCCCAAAGCCGAAGTCCAAATCACGACCGACGGACTCCGCTTCTCTGTTGAGGAGTTCCGTGCCGTACAAGGACTTGCATTTCTCGAGCGAAGTCTCTTCTCGTCCTACAGCTTCAATGCATCCTCCGACACCGCTCCATCTTCTCCTAACGAAACAACCTCGTCGCCCAGCTTCCAGATCAACCTGATTGCTTTACTGGAGACTCTCCAAATCTTCGGCCTCTCGGATGCCACCAATTCTTCCTCCCGCAATCCTAACGGCGGCTTCACATCCTCATTTGCTCATAATGCTTTCAACACTCCTGCACTCGCGGCAACCGGCGGGACATGCCGTATATCTTATCCATATCTAGGCGCTCCACTCAGCATTACCATTTCCGAAGCAGGTGTAACAACAACATGTAATCTGAATACGTACGAATCTTCCACCGATGCAGGATTCGATGTCGATGAGTCCATTCCCTTACAAAGAGATGCATTGACCTTGAAGATCATAATGCGAAGTACTTGGCTGTATGATGCAATCACCGAGCTTGCGTCTACCAACCCCACGATGTTGATTCTCACAGCGTCAGGTCATACCACCCCTCTCTTCGCCCTTGAGGGGGCGGGCGGTCCCTTCGGAGACAGCGTAGTTGACTTCCAGCCCGAACCGTCACGAACCCCAAAGTCAGGTCTGAGCTCCAATGGAACAGGAAAAGATGAGAAGGCCAGGGCGCCCTTGGTATCTGAAACCTTCACCGTCCTCTCGGGCTCGGGAACGAGAGGAACGATCCGACAACGTTACAAGTTCGCGCACATTCAGAAAGCGGCACGGGCAATGGATCTGGCTAGCAAAGTTTGCATCCGTTGTGATAGTCAAGGTGTCATGAGTCTTCAATTCATGATTGAGCTCTCCAGGGACGGCATTGGTGTTGGACCAGCCAGAGATGCTGAGCGGCCTAATGGTGGTGGTGGTGGTGGTGCTGCCGCTGCAAGAGTGAGCTTTGTGGACTTTAGATTCGTTCCTCTGATTGATGAAGAGGATGAAGAAGAAGGGTCTGACAAAGAGAATGAAAGCTTCGGCGGGGATATGAATGGCAGTACCGCGTCCGATCAATAAGGAGTATTTATTAAGGCATCTCTGCTCCTTCTCCTATATTGACAGGTACAGGTACAGATGAAGATCATCCACACCAGATCACCGAAAGCCTCCCTCTGCCCAAACCTTGAAAACCTACCCATCACTCATTCACCTCTACATTCACCCCTACCTCTCCTCTGAGTCTGTGACACAAATTTCATATCACACCCCAGATCACTAAAAATGAAGAAGACAAAACCAAATCCCCTCTCCGTGGACCCCGCAGATCAAAGATCAAAATAGTATATTCTCCCTCTAGTGTTGTTGTCTGCATCCCCACTGTATCTGTCCTCAATTGATATAGCTGACTTCACGCGGCCGGTCAGCAGCGTCAAGCTGAGCTCAGTATGTATGGATGACTGACGGAGCAGAGTACTACTTAATTCCTCAGATCCGGCCGAGATGGAGCTGGGAAGGAAAGGGGGCAGGAGGCAGGAGATTGATGTATACCTTATCATGCGAATAGCTCAAGAGACAAGGAAAATCCGCGACTGGGTGATCCCACACATCGAGTTATCGGACCAGGCCTTCGTGGTTCGTGGAATCGCGTCAGCGCTCCTTTTGCTCTCCTGTCCCGTCTCGTCGCTGGTCTCTCTAGTCTAGATGCTGAATGCATGAGATGGATAATGGATAAATAAATCAGTCATCCCAACCTTCAAATTACAACTAAACACGTTTCATCGACTACTGAGACCAGGCGAGCGAGCATGTCATCACTAACCAGTATGCGCCTGCTCAGGTATTGGTTTCCTTACCTGATGGCATGTAACTTACTGAATGATGAGAGAGTCATGGATGCTGATCTTGGTGGTCACTGTAGTCAGCGTGTTGCAGCTGTAATTGTTAGTCAGGTTGGGAGTGGCACGGCGAGCTACAGATGACCAGTAAGTTAGATAAAGAACCACATGCATAATCATTCGGATGCCATGTACAGAGTATTGAGGTTAGCTAGTCAATCAAGGTTTTGGGTGTGACCAGCAGCACCCACAAGATATTCCAACAGTTGAATCTGTGCGTCATGCTTTCAAGCAATTCAGACAGACTACCCATTCTCCCGCTTTTGAGACTTCTAGCTCTCGAATACCCAAATATCCCGCCTGTTCCAACCAATGTCAGGTTCCTCGTCACAGGTCCCTCCCAAATACAATGCGGTCTTCTATCCTATCAGTTCTTCTTCCTGTCCCGACCCCTCTCCTTCTCCCATCCCTCCCAAATCTCCCTCTTCAACTCCCCAATCCTCGTATGCATCTTCCTCAACACCTTCACCTCCTCCGCATCTCGATTTGCCTCTGGCATAGCCATGATCTTTGCATGCAGGGCTTGATACCGCGCGTATTGGATCTTGAAACGTCGAGATTTGGATTTGAGCTGCAGATCTGATTGCAGTTTTGATGTAGAAGGAGGGGAATGTTTGGTGCCGGTGGTGGATGAGGAGGCGTTGGTTGTGGTTGTGTTGACGGTTGAGGCGGAGGATGAGGAAGGTGTGCGGCTTCGTTGAGATGAGGAGGGTGTTGTGATACTTGTGTTATTACGATTATTGGTTTTGTTCTCGGCAGGCGGTTTGTTGATGCGGTTTATAGTGGGGCGCTTGATGTGGTTTCCATTGATTTGTTGGCGTTTAGGTGCAGGAGAGGGATGATCTTCCGCTTTGCGCTTCTGCGCGGTGGAGGTGGGTCTTGGTTCTGAAGTCTTTGATGGAGGTAAGGGTTTTTGGCCTTTAGTATGAGGTGGGCTCATTGCTGGAGAAGAAGTTGCAGAGGAGAGGCTGTTGGTTTTGCTGGATTGCGAGTTGTCGAGGTCGGTCGCATTGGTTGGTGGAGATGATGCAAGAGGAGAGCGCTTCTGTGGTGAGCTGTCAGTTCGCGGTCTTGGAGATGCTTTGTTTGTGGTGCTGTCAGGTCGAGGTCGAGTTAAAGCCGAGTTTGGCATCAAGTTGCTGGTGATTTGGGAAGACGTTTTGAGCGAAGACGTTGGTGGTATGCTGGAGGTAGTAGTAGTAGCGGTAGGCTTGGATGGTTGCTTCATGGTAGATGACCTGGCTTTGGCATCGGGTCCCTTCTTTAATTTAGTAGTGCTTTCAATAGTGGTCTTGACACCCGCGAGTTCTTCGTCAGAGTCTTCAATGACTTCTGATGACTTGAACTTCGCATTCGCCTGAGCTTTTCTTCTCTCCTTTCTCGGAGCGTCTTTACCATGCACTTCCTTTAATTGCTTAGTCGCTTCCTTACGCAAGGTCGAGCTCTTTTCCAGACTTTCATTTGTGTCGCTTCGAGGTTTTGTCTTTGTCGCTGACCCTTTTGCCTTGCCAGCAGGCTTTCCATGGTCTGTATCAGTGTCTGTCACGCTTGGAGGGGCACCTTTACTCAAGCCAGCCTTAGGTGCAACGACATTGAGTCCCGCCTGGGCAATCTTCAACCTTGACAATTCTGAGCCCTTGCCCTTTCCCCGTTCCTTGACTGGCAACAAGGTCTCCCAGATTTGATCACTTGTGTTTATTCTCATACGATCAAATGCCGAGATGGCTCGATCGATTGCGGCTTGACGATCATTTTCACGAGGATACGGAAACTTCCATGGATCAAGCTCACGGTAAGCTTTATCCTTGAGCTCTTGCTTTGCGTTTGCATCTCTCGCATCTTTGACGTATTTGTGCAGGAGCTTCTCGCAATCGTCTTTGGTGGCATGAATTGCTTCGGCAAGAGCTTTAGGTGTGATAGCGTCAACGGCAAGCAAATGCAGAAAAGGGATCTTTATGGCGTTGAGTCTGATTTGGTCCTGACTGACAGAAGCGGGAACGGATCTGGCGATGGGGCCAGGACCATTTGTGGGTGAACCCCCAGCTCCAAGAAATGGGCTAGTAGGGGTGGACCGATGTGTTGTGTTCAGGAAGCGATCTTTGCGAATAGCAGAAGGCTGGGATTGATTGCCTTTTGCTTTTTGGCTCAGTTCCGTCAAATGTCGAAGCTCATCTTTGTCTGTCACTATCCTTGCTTCATTTGATGCCTTTTGCTCCTCGTGAGACTTCAGGCTGTTTTGAAGATTCGCCAGTGCCTCATCTGCCTTTGCAGTGTCCGTTTGTGCCTTTTGGGCTTCGAGTGTATGACTGAGTTTTCCCGAAAAGTAGAAAGTGCTGTCATCGTCGAGGGAACATTGGTACAGTTCGGAAGGGCATAATTCAGGATATGCGGAGACTGGCTGTAACTTTTTGCCGTGCTGCACCGAAACTCGCTTGCCGAAACGAATGCTGATCTTCTCCTTGTTGTGAAAACTCTTCAGTATCTCCTCAGTAGCTCTCTGAGCGAGGTTAAGCCGGATCACTTGAGAGGGAAGGGCAGAGTTGGAAGCAGGACCCCGTTCGGGAGTCCGCAGGAGGACAAGACCATCACTGGGAACAGACAAAGCAGCCATGGTAACAGAGACAATCCTGATATCTGTGGCTGTAGGTTTCAATGTTGAGAAGTTCGGGTGGTGATGGGCTCAGCTTGTGTTGGAAGTGGGGAAGGCTGACAGAGTGAATGAACACCACTCAATAGCCATGTCAGAATTGGCTGTTTGAGTGGTGACAATGCGGGCCAAGGTTACATACAAGTAGCAGGAAATGATTGGGCACTTGAATGCATCGACCTACAGAGAAGTGAATGTCAGAAGTAGGAACAGAACAAAGAATGCAGGTTTAAGGTGACATTACATTGACAGCAAGAGGAAGGGACGGACAGCGGACAAGTGACGAGTGAGCAAGGTGGTAGTGAACACTGAATGGTGGATTCTTACAAGGTGCGTGTGGGGACCTCAAGGTTCCTTGCTGAACAAGGGAAATGAAAGTTTAAAACAATGGGAGCGAACCTCTTTGAGCCAAATTCAGGTGCACTTGCTGGATGCCTAACCGGGCCCAGACTGTAAACGTTCTAGGAACATGCAGGCCAAAACACGCCCTACTGCCCGGGAACTCGGCTGCACTTCCATGTGCTCGATCCCATCCACAACCTACATCCACTTTCCCGAATAATGCGAGCATGACGGCAAGATCTGTCGAGCAAGATGCCTGCCGAAGACAAGATGGACCGACGATCACACACTTCTTTTCTGCATTGGCAGCGTACATGTAGCAGCTGTGTGCATTGTGGCTGGAAGAGCGGGGACACCAGGTCATCTTTCGGGTATCAGACGTGCCACGGATGCCGAACTACTACCCTTGGTTGGGCCAAGCAGTCTCCACATACTTGCAGCTTCTAGCCGAGCCTACATGATCAAAAGATCAAGAAGTACCTGACGGAGAAGTCGCTCAGAGACGGCTTCCAAGGTACTCGGTATGGAAAGGTGATGTGTCATGGTCAGGTGCCCTTTGCTGTTGATTCTCGTGATAATGATGTGACACCTGTAGATCTTCAGAGCTGATCCATCTAAACTTAGCTGAGACCACTGCCAGCTAATTGACGTGGTCGTAAGGAACCCGCCGCCGGAGCTTACTAAGTCAAATTCAAGCGTCCGGAGGTTCCCTTCCCTGTAACTTTTGTGAGTCCACCCTAAGAGCCTCGGCAAGTGCCGCTCCACGTATCAGCAGCCTCTAAATGCGCAACAACTCGATGAGTCTCTACATGAAGAGAGTGTTCATCTCAAGGAATACCAAAGCACATAGAATCGTGTCATAGGCACCAGATATGTCATTAGGTACGTCTCTTACTCTGTGCTGTGGGCTTGGCCATGTCCAGAGGATCGTGCTCCGAGTGGCAGTTTCAGTTGTGCCATGGGATTTGGAAAGCTGCACTGCAACTGGCGTAGCTGACGCCTACAATAGACGAGGAAACGCTCGAACAAGTCGCGAAGGACGGTTCTATGGACTAGTCAGTTTGACGGCTGGATCGCACGAGCGACCGAGAACCACTACTCCAACGGCTTGGTCAGGTTGTTTTCAAATGCATACAGCTTACGGTCATGACGGGCTTGGGCTCACATATGTCTTAGATTGTTCGCAATGATTTCCCTACCCCAACAATACCATCCCCCGACTGGTTACGGCCACGCAATGCCAGCCCGCCAGAGCGGTCTACCACAGACGGCGCAAGTCCCGAATTGACTGCCCAGCCTCGACATCCACAACGACCTCTACCTCCCGTCCCGCCTTTTGACTCCTCTGCGTCGACTTCGAACATTCCTGACTCGGTATCACCATCGCAGGCATGCATCGCAGACTCAGTTCCCGACCTTCTGATCCAGCAGCTAAACTCGATTTTGCGGACTTTACGTGGCACCTTCGCAGACAAACCACCTCATACGATCCAACGACTTGCTGAGCTTGTACTCAACCCTAACAAGCACTATAAGACTCTACCAGCATGGCTCAGAGCAGTGGATCGTGCGGTCTCCGTCACCTCAAAAGCCGATATCTTCCCTCTACCACAAGCGCAATCACTGCCCCAGGGTGTTTTGGATGGCGCCCTTACGAATGGCGTGACGAACGGCCTGGGTAGTGGGACAGGCGGTGGAGGAATCCTTTGGACGAACTCGGACACAAGGGATGCCGGACTGGGGAGTGATGAATCTCTCGGTGGCGCCCTCCTCACTCCAATCCCGTGGCTGAAGAATGGCGAGATTGCAGGCACAACGTCACCAAAGTCGGATCCCTTAGATCCAATTGACAAACCAAGCAATTCGTTCGTGCCTGAACGTCAGGATGGCGCGGTCACGCAGGGTGAGTTGATCAGGATGGAGCAAGAAGCTGGGATCGTGCCCGTCAGTCAGACAATTGGGGAAGGGGGTGTAGATATCGAGAACGAGAGCGCAGAGGCTGTACCGCATGCGCGGGGTCCGGATGTGGTGGGCGTTGAGGACATGGGTTTGCAGGACGGCAAGGATGTTGAAGTGCAGATTAGCAAAGGGTCGGCGAAGGCTGAATCGACAACCATGGAAGATATCAAGCCTGGGCCTGCATTGGATGATGCAGTCATGGCGACGGAAAAGTCGGAGGAAGCAACCCCGACTAATGGTGACGGCGATATCGTGCTTACCGATGCGGACGGGAAGACCGAAGGGAGCGAGCCCAAGGGAGATAGTAAGGATATCGGCCCAGATGGTGTAGATACTTCTGCTCTGTAGAAAGCTCTCTGGCCTCGAGAACGCTGCGAACCAACCCACCTCTGCATCCAGATAGCTCCTACTCCTTAGCTCTCTACACTGCCTCCCGTTGGCATGCCCGCCACATTCCCGCCAACGCTAGTTCGCTTTTTCTCCTTCTTTGCCCATCTTAGCCCGCAAGCATTGCACAAAGTCTTTGGGCCACTTGGTCCTTTTCGCCACTCCGGACTGTCCAAGGTCCCACAATCTGTACAGACATATTCATCGGCCATCTTCAATTTCTTCTTCTTGTCCCCACCACTACTCCCCGCAGCTCCACTGGCCCGCATCCCATCTTTGTCGACAGGAATAGCAATACCAGCATCACCACGGATGAGCGCAGCAGAAGTATCGCCAGTGGAGATGCCTTGACTCCGCTCGCCCTCACCGTAGTGAAGCCCAGTGAGCATTTCGATACCTTCAATATGCGATGCCCCTTCGTACCGCGCCATCTTATCGGTGATACTATCTGGCCGAGAGCTGGCATTTGCTTCGTCAAGATTCTTCTGCGTAAGAGCTGTATTTGAAGCACCCGGCTTGGCAGGCGGGGGCATCCCACCATAAGGACTGTCGCTGAGTTGTCCACCGGAATATGAGGCACTACCTGGGGTCTCAGACTCACGCGACTCTGAAGGCGTAACATTGTCGTGGCCGTTTTGTTTTCGATACATGTGCCTGTTCTGGGCTTCGAGTTCTTCGGCTTCCTCGCGTTTCAAGTCGGCGATGCGGCGGCTAAGACGCTCGTTCTCGATTTTGTGTTCAAGGAATGAGTCTAGCAGGCCGGCGTTTTTGGTGGGGTAAGGACGAGCCATCATGAAAAACCCACGACAGAAGCTGGCCGCATTATTCGAGGGGTAAGCAGCATCTGATGTGAAATGTGGATGTCCGTGTGACTCGAAGATTGTGTAGGTAGCATCTGCTTTCCGAAAGCGATGAAAGAAGCGCAAAGGATTGCCTGTGGCGATGGACTCACTGAACTCGCGAGCAAACATGGCGGTATCATCGGCGTGGATGAATTCGATCATGGGTTTGCCGACCAGCTCGGTAGACTCGTAGCCAGTCAGAGCCTTGACTGAAGAAGAAACATACAAAAGCCGGCGATCTGGTGTGAGAATATACAGGAAGTCTTTTAGTTCTTCCAGTACACGCTGGGACCAGTTTCGTCTTTTGGTAAATTCGGTCAGCGTGCTGCCGCTGTTCAGATTAGTGGAATGTGCACCATAGCCTGTTGGGAGAGGACCAGCCCCTGCACCGGTGATGGGATGTGCGGACGTCTCATTGTCGATGTTTTGTTGTTCGTTCTCCGGGGCAATATCAGAATTCACCTCCACAGAATCCAAAACAGCATCTCCCGCAACCCCAAGGGTCATATCCAAATTCATTGGCATTCCGTCCATATCCATTGTGTCAACAATGCCGTCTCCATTGAGATTTACAAGATCCGCCATTGTGGCATCGTTGGGTAAGGAACCCATATTCTTATCTCTCAGATTGGTACGAGTACTAGACGTCTCTCGAGGCACATCTCTAGGAATCCAACTAACTACAAGAGACTGTGAGCAAGCGGGAACAATGGACGATAGGCGCAAGAGAACTTGATCATGGTAGTTGCTACGGCATGCCGTGGAGATGGGTAGAAAGCGCCGAGATTTGATAGTTGGCTTGGACAAGGAGGTCAATCCACCAACTAGTTGGTAAATTTTGTCGCCACGTGAATTATGTCTTCTTTCATATGTGATTTCAGAATACTCGAGGACAAACTGGGAAATGTTGTGTTAGAAAGATCTCTAGGATGTCATTAATAAGTCCTTAATGGCTACTATTAATTAAATGCATTTCATAGTTTGATCTATTCGGAGACAATGCTGTATTACAGCAACAATATTCCTGTCTCCCAGCGCCCCCACTTACATTACTTTGGCCCGACATCGCAGTAGTAACTACTCTCTATTGGCCCACCTGACACGGAATTCTAGCCCAAGTCAGGTGGACCACATTTGTAAGGTCTTCCCACCAATAACGCCTAAATTTCGATGCTTGCTTACTACTGGTACGCGTTAAATGCTCTTGCTCTACGACACGCCATGCTCTCCAATTTTGGACATATTTGCCGCCTTCGCAGTCAGACGAGCAGGTCGATTGGATACCATATCCATCAACATCCATGGGGCAGTTGCTGGATTCCTGTAACCCACCTGCACATCAACCATTCTACGAACCATGTGCTTTCTTTCGTTGCTTAAAATCAAGGACATAGATGCATTTCTTCAAAAACCCATGGGGCCAGCTTCAGCAAGTCCTTTCCACTCCGATGGTTGAGATAAAGCCAATCTATAGTCCCTCATGATCGGCTCACCCCGTTCAGTTCCTGCGGCACTGGCGAGAAGTGTTTGATACTAGCATAAGACACTCTCCAGTGAGGCAAGTAATGCGACTGCGGTACGGAGTACGAGGCTCCGGACTCCTGAATCTAGGGGCGCATTTGCGTTCCACGGGCATCATATGTCCTACTACATAGTACATGTTCTGCGACTGCGGTTGGCGCACGAGTTTCGGGGTGTCCGTCCAAGAGCCAGCACCTGGAGTTGTACATGCCACCGGAGCCTTTTCCGATGTTTTGTCGGCAGACTAGTTTGGACGTTTTGTGGTGGACGGTTGCAGCCTGCACCCTTGTTTCTCTTGGCAAAAGAAACTGCGACCGTTTGACGAATTTGGCTTATGACACTCTGTGTATCAGCCTCCTGTTATCCCGTCAAGTCCTACCCCACGTCTTCATTCCTTTGACGAGAATCTATCTTATCTAGTGAGACGTTCTTTTATGTAAGCACCGCATCGCTCGGAGAGCTGGGATCGCAAGATTGAGCCGTCCAACGATTCTACGCCAACATCACAGCAATCTCCTCACTCCATGATACTGCAGTGTAACAACGCTTGACTGCAAGGGCGGTCAGGCTACGCCGGGTCAGGCTGTGCCTTGGCGGCCAGAGAGAGATCTCATTGATTGAAAGAATTGTGGTGTCGAGGAATTGATCTCCTACGAACATAGACAATGCAGTGAGAAAGTATTTTATCGATGAGTAAACACGCACACTGGTTGCCCTACATGTTTATCCTTCCTCTTTCTGCCTTTTGCAGTCTTGTCACATCTACTCCACGTGCCGCTCGGCACTTCCATCTTCGTGCATTACTCAATGCATCTACTCCTGTCCCTAGTAGGTAGTACTGGTGTATGTCATGAAACTTCGATCTCTTGATTTCAAACAATCTGAAAACAAGCTATCAAGCGTTATCGCAAATGTTCCACGATAGTCCAAAAGAGGCGAGCTGTATAAAGAGATGGGCAAACATCCTCATAGATTTGTATCAGCTTGTTTTCTCATCCGCCTAATTTATTCCAGCCATAAGATTACCAGTGGTTGACATCTCACACTATCAGCTATTGATATCCCTTCTCTATAATCGATCTTCCCTGCTCGTTTCGCCATAGATCATATCACCGAACCAGACGCTTCATCGCATTTTAATCACTTCTTCTACAAGCAATCTCAAATATGCCGGAGCCTATCCTTATCTCAAGCATTGCTGGAACGGTCATCAGTGCCGCTATCTGTATGTCTGCATCTTGCCTTAAGGCTAAGTTTTGGTCTGACCTGCTCTAGTGCTTACCGTGGGTGGTACGGCTGCGGTTGCGGCCTGGAGATGGGGCGAGCAATCACGCAACATCATTCGAGTGGCCTTTAACAAAGCTAATGAGCATGAAGTTCAATTGTTTGAGAAAGGAATCTTGCACGACACGCCATTTCGACAGCTAGCTGGTCAATATGAAGCTTTATTCGCGTCTTGCTGTTGTGGCAATCCAAAATATCTCAAAGCAGCTCAGCGATTGAGAGTAGCGTTGAGACGAGTTGTCGAGGAAGGCTTGAAGTTGCCGCCCTTCGGTTCCCCCCTCCTCTGTGATGATGAGAGTCCCAGAGCAGCTCACACTCCGATTGAAGAGAGAGATAACTGGGAGATGCTTCATCTAATGCGTCATCCTGACTTTCAAAGGAACGAAGTGATTAAAAGATTACGAGTGGATAGAGGTTGGCGCGATTATTTTCGAACTCTTGAAGCTAGTGAGGGCGATCTCCGAGGTGAACGACCTCCTGAAGCTGGCTTGACTGGACCAGCAGGCCCACCCGCTAGGCGAGCTGATGATGAACGCCACACCGAGAGGGGTGGAGGTTCAAGGCTTACATCACTCGATCTAGGAGGGTTTACAGCGGTAGGAGAGGGTTCAGTTGCGGATGGTGTACCAGTAAGCGTTTTCTCTGGCGATGGTCGAGCTTCGGTGCTGGGATCTCCGGCCGGAGGAGATCGAGCTTCAGGTAGAAGCTTGCATTCTGAAGCATTGGGATCTCCTGCGCCAGGAAGTCGACGTTCCAGGAATCCTACCGGAGCCCCACGCGGAGGGGATCAGCCTTCAGCAGCTCTTACCGGAAGTCGTCGTTCTATGTCTGGAAGTGCCTCTGCGTCCGCAACTGGGGGGGCTTTCTTTTCGAGATCCAGACCGTCCCCCTCTACGGCAGGCGATTCTGAGGGAGGTCTTTCCCGAGTGACTGAAAACAATCAGCCTAGAGGAGGTCCAGCTGCACTATCTCAAACAGATCCTGCAGCACTGGAACCTCTTGCAAGGGACCGTCGTGACGCTATGGCAACCACAAATGCTTGGGTAGCCGCCCCAACAGAATTTTTCGGAGTGGGTCCTTCAGTGAGAAGCAATTCTGGAATTGAATTAGCCCAACAAAGCTCACTGTATGAGAGGCGTCCTTCATCTGAGAGAGCATATCAAGGCAGCTCTTCCGGACTGCAACGTCCTTCTCCACGAGGTCATTCGACGAGGACTTCTTCTGAGATGGAATCTGCCAGAAGGCCCCGGCTTCCACGTATTGAGTCTGCATCTGCAGAAGCCGCTGAAATGGGGTTGTCCGGATTAGGATTTGTTCCGGCGCGCCTCACTTCGATGATTCCCACTTCGGCAACGGGCAACGGTTTGGCAGATCACACTTTGGCGGGTCTCAAATCGGCGGGTCCATCTGCAACAGATCTACCGGGATGGGCACGTTTTAGAAAAGACCAATCCTTGGCGGGATGCTCTCAATCTGAAGTTCAGCCTGTGCTCCAGGAAGCGGTGAACTTAGCACGGGTAGGCTCATCTCCACTACCTCCAATTCAACCAGCTCCACCTCAGGCCGGCCTACCTCAAGCAGGCCCAAGTCACGTTACACCAACACCAGAAGGGCAAACAAGTTATGTGCCCAGCTCAAACTTGGCTGCAAGAGCACGGGCTGAAGAGCCAAGCACACCCACACAGGGACGGATGGCAGCCGCTGGAACGCAAGAAACACCTCACACTAGGAATCGCAATGGACCTCAAGGACTAATACAGCATGCAGCCACCAATGCCGCTCGCCAACTTGAGGAGCAAGAGTCTAGTAGAAGAAGTGCGAGTAGGGCGGGAGTACGAGGTCCCGAAATTCCTGGTCGAGGTCATGAAAATTCAAGAAGAGGCTCGGGGGCATCTTCAGGTGCAGTGGCAACCCGTATCCAAAGAGAAGAAGATGCGGCAAGAGCTAGACAGCAAGCAGGCTCTCCCCTGCTGCCAGTCTCGCCCACGGCAAGTCCAAGTGGCTCAATGGCTCAGAGTCCTGAGCGCCCAGCTGCCCGTCCGGTTGTTTCAACGCTTCAATCGCCGTCCCGGAATTACAGGGCCCCCAGCAGTCAGACAATGGGACGTGGAAAATGAGAACATCTAGGAATATTAGATGATCGCGCGACATGTCAAGATAGATATCACAGCCTAGACCTTGGATTCACTGGCAGGGTTATTTGAGCAGTAGCATGGATACCACTTGATGATGTCCCCAACGTCTGATAACACTGAAAATAGTCATCACCGCTTGGGCTTTCGGTAGAATTGGTCCCATATCGATGTGTGGGGCAGAGATGCCAAAGGGCTTCAACAAGAGTTCTCGAGGAGCGGGTAGAGAGGTATTTGACGCCATACTCCTTGATTAAGCCTTCTCATTGCAGGTGAGAAGATGTCAATGGCCATGGCTTGTCCCTTGTCTGCGCTTATGTTGTGTATCACTGCTGTACTTGTAAGATTGATCCAGCTGTGAGATCATGAAACAGTTTGACGTACGGAGAACCTTGTTACTCCATCATAGTGCTGTGATTTGTTATCGCAAAGCTTGATTGAGATAGCTTCATTCAAATGGGTTGAAAATTTACATTCAATCTAATATAGGCTTAGCTGCTTTGTACAAAATGATGAAGTGGATGAGTGGAATTCTATCTACCTGCAGAATCTGTCTCAAAAGGAGGAGAGGCTAACTACTGCGCAGAGTGCGGTCACGTGAGTGCCAAGGATTTGGCTGTACGCATACCGCCAATTCCAACACAAAAGACGTTTTTGAGTAAAGATACTAGCGCTCAACCAGCAATATACGTAACTACGGAGTACTCCGTAAATACTAGCAATAAAACAATTATCCACGTGACAGCTACAGCGTGAGAATCGATCTCCTTCAAGATCGCGGAGCCATTGCCAAGATCCGGCTGCTGCCTAAAGGCGTGTTTCATGGACAATCACTTCACCTGTTGACTCGGTTGGTTAATGCAACATACCTGTCCGTATATTAATGGCCGTCTCGTATGACAGTACCGTTTTCTAACCTTGAAATTGCCCGTGACCTGTCTTTGTCGCCATGTCAAAAATCGACAAGCTCTCTATCCTTGGAGTCCGGTCTTTTGACAACACGCGAAGTGAGACGATTCAGTTCTATTCACCTCTTACCCTTGTAGTGGGCTTCAATGGATCTGGCAAGACAACGATCATCGAGTGTCTTAAGTATGTTACAACCGGCATTCTCCCGCCCAACAGCAAGGGTGGCGCTTTCATCCACGATCCCAGGCTGGCTGGCGAGCGAGAAGTTCTAGCTCAAGTCAAACTCTCCTTCAAGGCGGCTACTGGAGCGAGAATGGTGGCAACTAGAAGTCTACAGCTTACTGTCAAAAGGCTCACGCGACAGCAGAAGACGTTAGAATGCCAGCTATTGATGATCAAGGAAGGCGAACGGACCGCCATTTCTTCCCGTGTGGCAGAACTAGATCAAATCATCCCTCAGTACCTCGGCGTCGCCACCGCCATTATTGACAATGTTATCTTCTGTCATCAGGACGAAAGCTTGTGGCCGATGAGCGAACCATCAGTCCTGAAGAAGAAATTTGATGAGATCTTCGAAGCTCAGAAATATACCAAAGCTATCGACAACATCAAGCAGCTCCGCAAAAAGCAAAATGAAGAATTGGGCAAGTACAAGATAATGGAGCAGAATGCCAAGGAGTACAAAGTCATGGCAGAGAAAACCCAGAATCGAATGACGAAGCTCCAAGAGGAGATCGAAGCTTTACGCGAAGACGCCATTGAGCTTGATCGACAAATAAATCATGCCGCTGAACTTCAGAAACAGGCACAGACACAGCTTGACAATTATGATTCTGTCTCCAAGTCATTGGAAATCAAACGCAGTGAGGCTGCCACAAGAGAGGAACTCATACAGAGCCTGAAGTCGCGCATGAAAGAAGTGCCGGAGCCTGACGAGTGGTTAGCTTCGTCGCTAGAGCAATTTGATTCTCGCATCGAGCAATATGAGAATCAGCGAGAAGCTCGACTAGGGACGTTCCAAGAGCTTAAGGCTCATCTCGACGCCAAGCAAGGTGAAAAGGACACCAAGCAGACCGAGAAGGGCGAAATTGAGGCAGAAAAGAAGCAGTACGAGAAGCAGGTCCAAAGTAGACGAGATTTAGTGAAAGACGTTTCCCGGCGTCACAACCTGAGGGGCTACGACAATGTTACTGATAGCCATCAGTTTGATGATTTCATGCAGAAATTCAGGAAGATCTCACGAGATCAAACCAATTCCCTGTCCCGCGCTAGAGAGGAGGCCGATGAGAAGAGAAAAAAAGCTCAGATGCTTAAAAATCAACTGGAACAACGGCAGAAGGCGTTGCAAGACAATAAGATTGAAGCCAGGAAGCTTGTAGTCCAGAACGACCGCGAAGGGCAAGAAATACGAAGGAATATAGACAAGATATCAGCCGATGAAGGGTCCAAGGCGGTAATTGAATCCCGTATCGAAGACATCAGCACTCGGCTTCACAAGGCTGAGAATGACGCAAAGGAACCTTCACGTGAGAAAGCTTTGACTGAAGCCCATGCCAATGTTCTCCTGCTTGAGGAAGAATCGAAACATCTGCGGACAGAACTCGTCCAAAGCACCAAACTTTCGGATGAGATGGCGGAGTTGACGCACCTGAAGAAGCTTGTCAAAGACAGCTCCCGTAGTCTAGAGACAATGATCGATGTTCATGGTGACCGAATCAAGGAACTTCTTGGTGGCGACTGGCAGCCAACAACGATCGAGGCTGCATATCAAAATGCACTTCAGTCTCGTAATCGCCAGCTCTCGTCGATAGAACATGAGCAAAATATCGCCTCTCGAGAGCTCGAACAATGCGAATTCAAAGCAAAAACGAACAGCGAGGAAATCGAGAAAAAGGAGAAAAGCTTGTCCGAGTCTAAGCAGAAAGTGCGTGACGCTATTGACGACGAGCCTTCGGAATATGAAGTAATATTACAAGAGCGGCAGAAGACTGTCGATACGGTGCGTGATGACGCTGGCCAGATGGCGGGCCTGAGCAGTTTTATGCAGCAAATCCTAGATGTTGCGAACCAGAAAGGCGCTTGTCGCACTTGCTCGCGACCGTTCCGCACCGAAGCCGAGTTAAACAGGTTCAAGGCCAAGATTGAAGGCCTGGTGAAAAAAGCGCAGACTGACAACCAGGAAGAAGAGATCAAGGAACTCGAGCGAGAGCTGCAAGAGGCTAGAGATTCCGCCATCCATTATGAGATGTGGAAGCAGATATCATCTGAGCTTCCTTCACTGAAAGAGCAGCAAGTACAACTTTCTCGTGATCGAGATAGACTGCTATCACGACTTGAGGAATGTGACAGGAAGCTAGAAGAGCGACAAGAAGCCAAGAAGGAGCTGGAAGCATTGTCTAAAACCGTGCAATCCATTGCCAAGCACGATGCCGATATCAAAAGCAACAAGACAAGGATTGAGCAACTATCAAGCAAACAGTCTCAGACTGAAAGCTTTCACACTATTCATGAGATTCAGGAAATGATGAATGATGCCGAAAGGAAGACAAGAGAAGCCCGCGAAGTGGTTCAGCGGTTGACGAAGGAAGAGGAGTCCTCACGAAACGACATCTCGAGACTCAATTTGGAGCTTGGTCGACTTGAGAGCGATTTGAACACATCGAATTATCAACTTGAAAAGAAAGCCAGCCTTGTCGCGGAATTAGAAAAGCTGAAGAGTGCAACCGCTCGACAACGCGATATCATCAGCAAAGCAGATGACGAGATTGACAGCCTCGACGCTGAGATTGCAAAGGCGCGGGCCAAATATGATGACATTGACGAGAACGCCCGGTCAAAGGAGAAAGACCTCCAAAGCCGGGCTGATGGTATCTCTTCGAATCTCCAGGACCTCAATTATTCGAACAAGATCATCCAGGAATACATTACTGCAGGTGGGCCACACCAACTAGCCAGGGTTCAACGTGAGCTGAAGGTTATTATGGACGAAATCGCACGAGATGAAGCTGAACAAGGCGATCTGACACGAGAGATAAACAAGTTAAAAGAGCAAATCGATCAAAGCGACGCGATGAGGGTGAACTACTCCGACAATCTACAGTATCGACACATGACGAGAGAACTGCAGAAGGTAGAAGCAGAGATTCGCGATCTTGCCACCAGAGCGTCCGACGTCGAAAAGGCACATTTTGACGCGGAAGTGAATCGGCGGAGAAAGGAATGTAATTTCCTATCCGGACAACAAAAAGGGAAGATGGGGGAGATCAAATCCAAGGACAACCAGTTAGCAGAGCTGTTAGCGGATTACGAGACGGATTACAAAGACGCAGCACGAAAGTACAAGGAAGCACACATCAAGACCGAGACCACGAAAGCCGCAGTGGAAGACCTTGGTAGATATGGCAGCGCTCTCGACAGAGCGATCATGACATATCACGCCCTCAAGATGGAAGAGATCAACCGCATCATCGAAGAGCTGTGGCAGCGCACCTACCAAGGCACCGACGTTGACACCATCCTTATTCAGTCCGACAACGAAAACGCCAGAGGCAACCGCAATTACAACTACCGCGTCTCCATGATCAAACAAGACGCGGAGATGGACATGCGAGGACGCTGCAGCGCGGGACAAAAGGTTCTTGCCAGCATCATCATTCGTCTCGCGCTGGCGGAATGCTTCGGCGTTAATTGCGGTCTGATCGCACTCGACGAGCCCACGACGAATCTTGATCGTGATAACATTCGATCTTTAGCAGAGTCGCTGCACGATATCATCAAGCATCGGCAGCAGCAGTCTAACTTTCAGCTGATTATTATCACGCATGACGAGGAGTTCTTGAGGCATATGCAGTGTGGTGATTTCACCGATTACTATTATCGGGTGTCGAGGAACGAGAGGCAGAAATCGATCATCGAAAGGCAGTCCATTGCGGAGGTATTGTAAAAGCCCAACCCCTAAGTTAGTACTGGGAGGAGGGAGAGAGTAAGTCAACTTACTTGCGATTTCTATTCCAATGAATATGGTGCCAGCGCCCATAAGTGCATCTCAAGCTTTATGCTCCTCAGATAAATGAAGGACCATCATGTACGCAGGTTGAAGAAGAATGAGCACTTCAGTAGCCAGTTGCAAGTAGTTGACGATGAAAATCTTCTGCATCAAGTGCTACATTTTTCAACAACGATAGCAGGTTATCGTACTACCATGACATACCTGTAATAGGAAAACACTGGACGCTGTGCAATGTGCCCTCAATTAAACCTTGATGGCGCTTATTTGCACCAGTTGCACATGTACTAGAGCTAGTCTCCAGAGGGCCATACTACGCAGTGGATAGCTATTCTTTGCGCCGTGGTTGCTGCCAGATTTTCTACCATATACCACGTAACTTAGTATTTATCTGACCCCATTTCAGAGAAGTAAACCCTGCTCTGGCGAAGGTGAGGATTGTGAAACCATACCTCTCCGTCCTGTTTCCCCCTTCCCGCCGCCTCCTGAATGCTCAAACGTATCACATTCTGGTAAGAGAGAGGTTTCACAATGATGCGTCAAAGACTTGCTTGCTCATATCCTGTTTGGGGTACATCCATTCTTTTGACTCACGGACCCGTCGATCCTCATTCCCGCCGGAGATGACATAAATTAAACGGTGGGCATGTGGACAGATGTGGTCAATGCGAGACTTTGCAGTCATGCGTAGTAAATATGTACCTCGACCCAATCATCGTCAGACGCCCTCGCTTCGCTTGCTGACAATGGTTGTCGGTTACGCGAAATCAAGCACTTGCGTATCAACGGAACGATAGTGTGTGACGTTGCCACTAAGCAGATAGGCTTTGTCGTCATTTGGGCTCGAGGCGCAAATGGGAAAGGAAAAGTGGATCCTCTGGAAGCTTGGTTGCTACCCAAAGCAGCCTGGGCGAGACATCTGACCCCTCTGAGTGGTCAGGTTCTGAACCTGTGAGCGTTCCTGCTTCTGAGGCTCCGCTTTTGGTGGCGGGAAGATTGGTCTTTGGACCCACCCTGGGGAAAAACGCTGCGCCTCAACCGATGTTCTCAAGGAGTCAACAACAACACCCTGAAACTGGCTCAATCTGGTGTGCTGAATTCTACCCACTCTTCATGAAAGGAGATTGGTATCCGAATCAGGCAGTAGAGAAGGACTGCAATCTTGCCACGAATGTCTTGGAGGTTGCTGGCCACCATTGCTTGTCCTGGAATGGGGATTGTCACTCCCAGCAACGTTCTGGCTGGGCAACTGGCTCCCATGATGAAATTGCTAGCACGGAGCTTGAGTTTGCTCTCTTGGACGGAGTGCTACCGACTCTTATTATTGAGCTTGCATGTCAGACCCACTGCTCGCGTCACGCTCAACATCCTGGTATGTGCGTACATTGGAAACACTCGCTCTATTCTTGACTGTTCTCTGATTATTTTGTATCTGGCATCACCCACCCTTGCGTTCTGAATATTCACTCGTTCATCTTGCCTGTGGTAGAGTCTACTAACCTGCCTGCCACAATTCCTACTTGCTTCTATCCATCCCTCCCCTGGGCTGTCATCATCGTCAATCTTTACGGTAGACGATCTACCTTGACATCAACAAGTTTGCTTAAACATCGTCGGTCGTCTTGCCAGCGAAGTTGGTTACACATTCGACGGGGTATAAGCTTTCACCTGAAGTCTCATTTGACCCATACAAATAGTCTTCACTATGTTATTGAGGAGTATATTGGTGACTGCTGCGTCGATAGCTTCAGTATCTGCGTAAGTGATCCAAGCTGTGCCCGCAGAGTCCTCCAGCTGACGCATTACAGCGCACCGTACTGGAAAAGAGATGTCGCCTTTGACTTCAGCTCGCAGAAGGTCCATGGCACAAATCTCGGCGGCTGGCTGGTATTAGAACCATGGATCACTCCTTCAATCTTCCAAGCCCAAGACGGCTCGGTTGTGGATGAATATACCCTCACGCAGAAAGTGCCAGATGCGGGCAGTATTCTACGGAGACATTGGGATACTTGGGTATCATTAGCAGACTTCCAGAGAATCGCCGGAGCTGGCTTCAATACTGTCCGAATACCGATTGGATATTGGGCTTTCGAGAAATATCCCGGTGACCCCTATATCATGGGAGCACAAGACTATCTTGACAAAGCCATCGATTGGGCTCGGCAGACTGGCCTGAAGGTCTGGATTGATTTACATGGTGTGTGTCACTCAGGCTTCTTCGCACATCAGACTAATCGTCTTGTAGGAGCACCTCTCTCTCAGAACGGTTTCGACAACTCCGGCCAGCGAACCAGCACCCCCGCATGGACATCTGGCGATACCGCCACCTTCACCAACAATGTCATAGCCCAAATTGCCAACAAATACGCCGTTCAGTCCTACCAAGATGTCGTCGTCGCCATCCAACTCCTCAACGAACCCCTTCTCACCAACATTCCCGGCGGCCGTACCGCCACCGAACAATACTACCGCGAGGGCTTCAACAACGTTCGGAAAGTAAGCAACACCCCTGTCGTCTTCCACGACGGGTTCGCCCCCCCACAAAGCTGGAACGGATTCCTCAGTCCCACCGACAACAATGCCCAAAATGTCGTCGTAGACCATCACGAATATCAAATCTTCAACAACGACTTCGCCGCCATGCAGCCCTACGAACACAGACAGTTCGTCTGCAACAACGTCGCCTCCTATAGCCAAAACCGCGATAAATGGCTCGTGATCGGTGAATGGACCGCTGCGATGACGGACTGCGCCGCTGCGCTCAACGGGTATGGTATCGGCGCTCGCTACGACGGTACCTTCCCCGGCTCCACCAGACGCGGGTCCTGCGAGAATGTCAACTTCATCGAGACGTGGAGTCAGACATTCAAGGATGACATGCGTCAATACGTCGAGGCGCAATTGGATGTCTTTGAGCTGTACAGCCAGGGGTGGATCTTTTGGAACTTCAAGACCGAGGCCAGTCCCGAGTGGGATCTGTATCGGCTTTTGGATGTGGGTGTGTTTCCACAGCCGTTGAGCGATAGGAGGTTTGGAAGGGCTTGCTCTTTCTAGCTGGGCGAGCAGGGGGGTTGCTGGACGCGAGACAGCCACTTCCTCGGCTTTTCTCGGTCTTCTCATTTTGTGCTTTTAATACTAGGGGTTTTCCCTTTGATACTGGATATGGGTTGGCATTGCATTGCATTGCATTGCAGGCGTCGCGTCTCCCTTCGTTATGTGGATTGGATGCATTGCATCAACAGCCACACTGAACGGCTAGGCCTGAAGTCCATATCGGATCGGATGGAACAACATAATAATACGGCGTTTTTCCATTTCCTGTACATTCATTCTAGATACTATTCTTCATACACATATAGCTAATACCACAGAAGGCCTCCCTAGCGCTCAGAAACCCCAATGGATCAAAAATCCCCAATCCCGTCTACAGACTCTTCTGCCCATCCATCCGAAAAAAGTCTCACGCTCATGTAGATTATTCAACTTTCCAACTCCCCCGGAAACTCCACCTCTGCTTACCTTTCTGTGCCAGCCAGCCCACAGCAGCCTCTCTCTCTCTCTCTCTCTCTCTCTCTCTCTCTCTCTCTCTCTCTCTCTCTCTCTCTCTCTCTCTCTCTCTCTCTCTCTCTCTCTCTCTCTCTCTCTCTCTCTCTCTCTCTCTCTCTCTCTCTCTCTCTCTCTCTCTCTCTCTCTCTCTCTCTCTCTCTCTCTCTCTCTCTCTCTCTCTCTCTCTCTCTCTCTCTCTCTCTCTCTCTCTCTCTCTCTCTCTCTCTCTCTCTCTCTCTCTCTCTCTCTCTCTCTCTCTCTCTCTCTCTCTCTCTCTCTCTCTCTCTCTCTCTCTCTCTCTCTCTCTCTCTCTCTCTCTCTCTCTCTCTCTCTCTCTCTCTCTCTCTCTCTCTCTCTCTCTCTCTCTCTCTCTCTCTCTCTCTCTCTCTCTCTCTCTCTCTCTCTCTCTCTCTCTCTCTCTCTCTCTCTCTCTCTCTCTCTCTCTCTCTCTCTCTCTCTCTCTCTCTCTCTCTCTCTCTCTCTCTCTCTCTCTCTCTCTCTCTCTCTCTCTCCTCCCCCCCAAACGATGACGAGAAATACTTTCGGATGGAATGAGATGGGATGGATGTGATAGACTAAGTATAATGGAGTGGGCATGGGAGGGAGAGGCAGAGACAGAGAATTGCAGCGCTGAAGGGAGGGGGAATGAAGAGTGAGGAGAATGCAAAGGCCCAGCGAGATGTCGGTCAAGATCGATTGGGGAGTGAAAATGCGGATCAAGGGAAAACGGCTGGGATGGTATTTGGGGATGTGGAAGGTAAAGATGAAGGTGAAGGGGGGCGGTGTGAGGCTTTGCTGACTAGAGCAGGTGAGTTGGTTGGTTGGTTGGATTCTTCCAGTGGGGATACAGCGTTATACGCAGCAGAAGAAGAGATGAGAAACGGTAGGGGGGAACTATGCAGTCAGTCCAGGATGCAGCATCGCCCACACGGCCCGTGGCATGAAATTATCATCAACCAATTTCCAAGGATTGCCATGGAGAGGAGGAGAAGGAAGAAAGAATTACCAACTCCAAGCTATGACTGACGCTGAGACGTCTATACAGCACTATACCCTCCTCTACTGCCCCCTCCGGACACGGTACTAACCACTTTTCTCGACCAGTCTTTGAACAGGTACGGAATATCCCTGATTGTGTCGCCGTGGGGAAGGAGATCCCAACCCCGTGCGCCATAGCGGTTGTAGTTGAGCCAGGATCCGAAGATCAGGTAGGCGGCGATGCCGAGGAAGAGGCTGTAGAGAGAGAGAGAGAGAGAGGTCAGCATCCTGATTCCACACCTGTAGAGCTAGGAGGGAACAAGGTACGTACAGGACGATAAACCAGGTGAAGAAACCCCAATGCTTGCTTGTACCCTCTTTGCCGCTTCCGGAGTCGTCGTCTTCTTCATATGTTGTGCATGCGTATTTTGTTCGCCAGTCCAGCCGCAGGACCTGGTGGTCTTCCTCCTTTTTGTAGCTGACGAACCGAAGGCTGTTGTTGTCGTCATCGTCGTCATCGTCGTCATCTGCTGAATCGTTCCCCTCGTCCGATTCCGCGTTGCGCACTTTGTCGTCCTCGTCATCCTTTCCCTTCTTCTTCTTGACCGGGCTCTTCTCATTGCCGGTCCTTTCGGGGTCACACTGCAAATCAATGATGGCCACTTGCTTCTGTTTCATGTACGTTCCCCCATGTAGTTCTAGTCTCAGGCCTGTCATATCCGAACCGGAAATATCCTCAAGCCTCTCGATTATCGGATCCAAATTCGTGCCTGTGCTCGTTGCAAAGCTTCCCGCTATCGGAATAACTTCGTCGACGTGCGGCTTGTCGTCATCATTGCGATTGAATGTTGTTTTCACCCCGCATACTATCATCGACGAGTTAGCAAATAGCTCTTCTTCGCAAGTACGCTGGATGATGGCCTACCATAGCTTCCACTAGGACATTGATCACCGGCTGGGACCTCTTTGTCCTTCTTCAATGTGCCGCAGAGATCAACGGCCCATGTGGTGTTGTGTATTGATGGAGGAGAATGCTCTATCACCGAGACTGTATGCGGTCCTCCAATCTTTTCAAAGTTGTACTTCTTCCCCTTGACGCGGATATGACTACATTCGAAGGTGAGGGCGGTTGAGAGGGAGGGTAGGAGTAAGGATGCAGCGAGGAAGAAGCATGCTGACGGTTTCATGGTCCGAAGAAGCGTGTCACGAGAGTATGTAAGAGAGGATGGACGATGATTTGGGGCGGCGCAAAGGGCAACAGATAAAGAGTATGATATAAAGAGCGACGGGAAGCAGAATAATCAGATGGTATGAAAGACAGCAAGAAGAGTGCACGTGTGGCTGTCGCTGTCGCTGTCGCCTAATTAGATCAGTTGTAAAACAGTAAGATGACTGTGTAGGAGGATGACCCCAAACCTGCCGGGTCAGCCAGCGGAATCAACCGGATCCAATCGCGGAGCTCCATCGCTTTTTCTGCAGTTCAATCACCCATCCAACTACTCTAACATACTACAGCTACAGAGCGCCTTCAAGTCTCTTACCTACAATGACAGGGCTGTTCTGACATTAGTTCAAAGTCCACACTTGACGAACAATGCCTCGAAAGCCAAAATCTTCCGCCAAATCTACTCCCAAGCCCTCCGACTCATATCCCAATCCACTCCCCCTTTCTCTGCAATCACATCCGCCAATCCCCATATCGAACAACCAAACATCCTCCGACGCCTCCTATGACACTCAACTTGCGGAATGGACAGCAAAGAACGCTCGAGCAAAAGCAATAATCATGTCGACCCTGGTACCCGGTTCGGAGCCATGGCAGATTGCAGAACCTCTGGAATACGCTGCCGATATCTGGAAGGCATTAGAGGAGAAGTACGGGCCGAACAGTGAGAAGAAGGGCTTTGATGCGAAAGACGTCGTTCACGACGAGGATGATGATGGACAGGCTACAGATGGCGGGTGGCAGGAGAAGTTGCCCGGTGACCCGCCAGCAGCGCCCAAGGATAGCCTGGCACAAGAGGTGTCGGAAGGTCTGCAGGAAGTCGCTGAACTCTGGACCCATGAGCGCGAGCAGGAGCAAGCGCAAGCTAGGACAAGATGCGCGGCAGAGGGTACACAATCGGCGGAGGAGAAGAGGAAGTGGAATGATGACTCGATGCGGGATCAACGCTTTCTATGGGCACTATTGAATGGTGGCAAGGAGGAAGAGCTGATTCGCACCTATGAGACGAAAAATCATGGGTGAGGGAGCTGGTGGTTGAGAATGCGTCAGCTTATGAGGTTTCAGGACAATTCTACCCTGAACGAGCAAAAAAACTTTGCCAGCTGATCGGTGACTTGTCAACGTGGTCCTCGTGCAAAGGCATCACGATGCAGCCCAGCAGCCGAGACACACGAGCGGTCTTACCATTTCCCCATCCTGAAGTATGTGACAGTGTGGCACAATGCCAACGTTGCAGATACTCCACCCCTCGTTCTGCCGGAGAAGTGCTGTCTTGGTTTGCCAGTGGCCTTACAGCTACGAGCCCGGCCTGACACAGTCTACCAATAACTTGAGGAACGATGGGGTTCCAGTCCTCAATTACCGCAGAATCGGTGCGCATTTCCCATGTCTTGTAGTTGGCTGAGATGGTGTCTGCAAAGGAATGGAAAATCGCAAAGCAAAGACCAGCCAGTCAAGCCCACTCATCCCATCTCGATGTGCGGAAAGCGACAATATAGCGGAGAGATCGGAGGCGATTGGTTTGCCATCCACTTGGAAAGCTCAAGCGTCATCCGGTCGAGGAGGAAGCCAATCCCCTGATCCTTGATTCACGCTGCGACACCTGCAACGGAGCCGGCCGCTTATGAGAAGAGAGAGTTACCTTCACATAGGAGCGAGATGCAGGGTCACTGCAGTTATGGACAAACGTACATCATCTCCCTTCGCCTGGCTAGCAAGAACGCGAGAAGTAGATAGGTATTGATCGGACCAGGTGTGGATAGGAGATAGAGCATCAAGCACGACGACGATCAGGACCAGTATGCGATGTCCAAGCACAACGCGATCTGTCTCCTCCCTCGTCCGTTCGTTCCATCGGAGTCATCAAACACGCCTTTGGGCCGAGTCCAGTTTTATATCCATCCCCGCCGTCCACCAATCCCATGCGTAAACATCATCGACCCTCCTCGGTACACTGCGCAATTCACGTCCAACCCCTTTATCCTGCAGGCTGAGGGTGATTCAGGCACAAGCCCGACCCATCGATCCAGAACCACCCAACTCCAGCCCATGGCCAACTCAATCCATATTCGCAAGACCAACCAAATCCCGTTCACATCCAACCATTGACAAGCCATCTCTTCGCCTGCCCCTTCGGCCCCGCATCTCCGTCCCCTTCACTCCCACCACCGCCCATCCCATCCCACCCTACATTCCTCGCCCCTTCCAAGATCTCCCCCGTAACCGCCCCCCGCTGCGCCAACTCCCTCAACTCTCTCCCCAGCGCATTCAAAATAATCGTACTCCTGCCCAGCCGGGGACAAAACACCACCTCGAACCCGCCTCCGCTGGGGATGATGAACGTCGAACTCTGATCATCAAACGCGTAGCTATAAGCGTCGGGACAGATCTTCTTGGCTTGGGTGGAGTAGAGACTGGGGCGACAGGTGTTGGCGTTGTTGTAGCGGCCGGTGCAGCAATCCTTGGGGGAGGAGTATTTGGCACAGGTAGAGAAGCAGGGGTTGAATGCGGGGCGGGGGATGGTGGAATCCGGGTACGGGTAGATGCCGTCGGTGGGTTGGAGGGGAGGGGAGAGTTGGAGGTCCCATGGGCACCAGGATAAGAGGGTGGACGGGGTGAGGGTCTGCTCCAGCGGGAGAGGGTAGGTGGTGTTGGTGCCGAAGTTGGTGGTGGAGTCTTTTGCTGCTGACCCCGTAGGGGAGAGGAGGGTGGAGGTGCCGATGCAGATTGGGTTGGTGAGGTTTGGGGGGATGTTGCTTAGATCGGTGTTGTTCGTGGTGCTGGATAGGAGGGAGAGAATTCCTAAGGGCAGATTGTAGCCATCGACCAGGGAGATGTCGTAGTAGCTTTGTGAGGAGCCGGTTTCCAGGGTGAATTCTGCGAGGGAGGCCGGCGGGTGGCCAGAGCCTCGACACGCGAGCGTGCCGGGTGGTGGAGTCTTTTGCTGCTGCCCCCGTAGGGGAGAGGAGGGTGGAGGTGCCGATGCAGATTGGGTTGGTGAGGTTTGGGGGGATGTTGCTTAGATCGGTGTTGTTCGTGGTGCTGGATAGGAGGGAGAGAATTCCTAAGGGCAGATTGTAGCCATCGACCAGGGAGATGTCGTAGTAGCTTTGTGAGGAGCCGGTTTCCAGGGTGAATTCTGCGAGGGAGGCCGGCGGGTGGCCAGAGCCTCGACACGCGAGCGTGCCGCCGCAGTCGCCGGTTGAGCAGGCTTGGCCCGGTGCGTTATTGGCCGGTGCGGTGCCCTGGCTGTTGAAGCTGCAGTTGGTTCGTCCCCATACGCGCCCTTGCCAGTCCGCGCTGACTGACTGGGCATTGCTGCTGCCGGGAGTCAAGCGGAAGCCAGTCGATGGTGGTCCGGTGCCTGCTTGAGTTTGGATGGCAGGGTAAATGTCTTGGTCGCAGTCGTTTGTGATGCGCAGAGGAACATTGGAGTTGCGTTTATTGACCCAATGCAGAGGAGGTCTGTTCATGTGATGCTCTGCAATGGCGTGGTATTTGGGAGTCAAAGTCAGAGCGAACAGAAATAATAAGAGCAACCTCATAGCAGCGCGTTTGTGAGGTCGCACCGCTTTCCCAATCACAGTAGGCGCACCAAATGACGTCTATCCATTCGGTTAATCGAATAGGAATATCAATAGTGGCTGAAGACAATTCATCCTTCAACAACGAGTGGTGGTAGTAATATGTATGGGGGTTCAATGACTGGGAAATGAAAACAGAGGAGAGTGTGAAGAGCAACGAGCAGCGTTCTGATGGCGGCTGGTTTGCGACTTCCGAGTCTGATGGCATGTCTTTCCTTTTGCGAAAAACAACATGGATTGGTGGCTTGACATGACACACTGCAAGGGATCGATGCCAGCCAAGCAGTCCGACCCAGCTTCCCCTTGATTATTCTATCCGAACGTGCTGAAGGTGATAACTTGAGGGGACATAACCTTCGTGCCAAAAAGGTAGCAAGCTACAAGACGTGTTGATGACTTGAGACTTTCGCTTTCTTATGTAGCTGCAGCTCTCGTCTGGACTTCGCTCAAGGGTCTATCAACACGTGACTGCTCCAGCTCGACCCAGATTGTGCTCTTTGTAAATGAGATGGCACTGCACGAGTGATCATGCGCTTCTGCCGTCAGCACTTGCTCCTGTCGCCAGACCTTCTCTGACTAGGGCAAGGTAGGGCGAGTGCAAATTCACATCCAATCCCTCAGCTGGCATGACTTGTAGCCGAATAATTTATCTCAGCAAAAAAGGATGGTTCTAAGACCGCATCATCCCTCGTTCAAGGTAGCTCATAGATTTGGCGATGTTGACGCACGCCAGATCCGCCTCGATGGCCTGGCATGTCCCGCGACGGCGAGTTGGAGACAGACATTGTTTCTGAGCGTGTCCAACCTCTAAGCTCCCTAATAGATGCTAATTCGTGCTGAACGTCAATTGGGGAAGCAAGCTCGTACGTAAGAGTAGAAACGACTTGGCTTGGGAGCTCACTGTGATAGAGTCGTTTGCCTGCGAGTTCGGCTTTCTTCCAATGGCTTGATAGCTCGGGAGCTGCCTTAGCAGGTTTCTCTTGCCGATTGCGCTGAACACAGAGCGATATGCGGATCACGAAGAGAAGAACCACGATGATGCCGCCACTGATGGTACAGATGATGACTGTTCGAGACCACACGCTTGTCGAATGAACGTTCTGAACCGTATCATCGGGTCCATCGGAGATGCCCTCGGGCGGGTTAATAGTGACTAGATGTGGCTCAACGTTGTAGTCGGGGAAAACAGCCGGAAACAATCTGAAAGCGTCACGATCATAATCCGCAATCACGTAAGCTGCTTGCAAAAACGTTCTACCCTAGTGTGTATTGTGTCTCGTTCGCGGCCTGTTTTAGGGGGAAATAGTGCACAGCCTCATTCAAACCGGCGAAAGGTGGTTTGGCTTTGAGATCAAATGCGGCATATGGAAACGTTTTGTCAAGGTGGTCGTCCGTGCGTTGCAGCGAGCCAGTGCTCAGAGTAAAGGTGATGGTGGCATTTTTCTCAAGGAGAATCGAGCGTTGCGTTTTATTTAGGATATAGAGCTCATATCTTGAGTCCCAAACAAGTCCAAACGCGGATTCGAAATTCTTGCAAGCTGAGATTGGAAGCCAGATCTGCGAGACGATAGAGTCCAGAGCAGCAACAATAGGCATATCCAGAAGTTTCGTTGATCCACCTTTAATATCTTTAATACCAAGCCGCATTGGCTGATAGGTGTCCTGAACCCCGTGAATCGTCAAATTCTTTGATGCATCCATTCGTGTTGAGTCATAGCCACCCAAGGTGAGGCTGCCAAAATCTCTGGCAGGGAATAACTGATAGGACGCTCCTGCAGTATAGCCGTACGAATTGCTAGAGACGTTGTTACCCTTCTTGAGAGTCCCCAATAAGCTCAGATACTGGTCAGTATAGTCTGAGATATTGACCAACGAGGGCGACAACCCCAGAGCACCAAGGTAGAAATCCTCCGTGTCGTACCCAACCACGACTTGATGTGGAAGACTTACACCACCGTTATCGTTCGAACCGACTGCGACATTTTCGAGTCCATAATTAGCAGCTCCACTAAATGGTAGATAATGCTCAGGATTGAGAGGCAATTGGAACAGTCCCTTGTCCACCCATGTCGACGACTGGTCGGACGTGAAAATGTTCCCACGATCTGACCAGCAGGTATTTGGAGATGAGTTCGGACAAGCTCGTGGTAACACCACCCATATAGTATTTCCTGTAATAGAAGGCAGGAGTCTCACCATCTGCGGAGGTGTTCCGATGTGTAGACTGAAGGTGGTCCAACACCCGTCGATTCCATCACTATCAAGTACAGTAGAAGTCAGATGAGCGTGGGGATCTGGGAATCGGTAGGCTCCTGGTGGAATGAGGGTTCGTACCAATTAGGACTGGGAGCAAAGCTTAAAGGGGTCACAGAAGAAGTGTCGATGGCGCAAAGCACCTGTCGACCGCTTGAACAGAAAATCGCCGAAAGAGTGGCAAACTTTTTTAAGCGCATTCTCATATGTCAAAGCGACGGTGTATGCGGTGCTCTCGTAGAGCATATTGAGTTTTCGCAGACATGAAGCGCAAAGACTTCAGACCCATTTATGAGAAGTACATCGATCCAGCCCAGAGCTCTCTTACGCGGCCTGAGCCAGGATAAGTTGTCAACAAGGCTCAGTCCGCTCTGAATCTATGGCTTGGATCTGTCATCATAAAAGGTTCATCCCGAACAGGATGCATGATCGAGAGCAGCACACGACTAAAGATCCCCTCTAGACAGCATGTTGGATGGATGGGAGATTGTTGTGCAACCAACATCGTCTATTGATGCCTTCGAATCTGCATCTGGCCTGATCAGAGTGTTGCTCGTCCGTGGAAATCCTGTCTTCATCGAGACTGTATTTGCAATGTAGTTTCAGTGTGATAGTGGGAGAACAGAGACGCATAATGTGGGGTCTGGGAAAACAACAAGCACCGAGACGCTGTGCTACTGTGCATTGCGAAACTCTTGCAGAAATTTGGAGGTTGTACGGAGTTGCTGCGGCGGCGTTGTCAGACAGAAACAGCTGACGTGGACTCAATAAATAGATTTATTCGGTATACTCTATATGGAAAAGATGTTGTGCTTCTTCTGATTAGTGATATAGATGTTAGATATGCAGGAATCTTCTTAAAGAAGTAGAATCTGCTCTGTAAGTTGTCAGCTCTATCAAGTAGAGTCCATACTACTATTTATCTATATCAAAAGAACCAGACGAAGCTCTGCTTCATATTGGTGTATTATTTTTATTCATATAATACAAATCCAAAGAAGATCCTCAAGAGCTGTTTCTGTTTGACAACGCCAAGGATTTGCAGGAGTTTCGCAATGCACAGTAGCTCGGCAAGAACTTTCCCGCTGACCTTCCAGCCTTTCTTGGCAACAATACGCGAGTGAGTATGTCCCAGAGATGCTACCTATATGGAATTATGGACCAATTGTACGGCCCGTACCAGGTTCTCAGCAGGGCTGATTCGGCAAAATATGCGTTTGTGTGCAGAGACCCTGCTGGCAGGGGGCTCAGATTTCATGCCTTGCATGGTTTTCAATGCCCCAGTCATTGCCTCAGAACGACGAACAGAACAAGGTCGTAGAGCTGTTTGTCATAAATTGGTTATGTTGCAGCTGGCTCTATGGTTCGTGATGGTGTAATCCCAACCGAGCGAAACTATGCCTGCGTAAAGCGCATGGACTTGGCTCCTTCAGGCTGCGTGGCTGCGTGGCTGCGTGGACACCCATGTCCCAAGATCTTGGTGTTGTTCTATAGCAGTACCAACGTTTTCTTCCTATATCTAATGGCTTTCTCATGGCCCCATATGTATCTCTTGCTACGTACCATAGTAATCCAGCCCAGTATCGTCTTTCTTGGGTGTTGAACGGCGGTTCTTGTTCTTTTTGAAGCGACTATTTTTCAGCAACTTTCTATTTCTGTTGGGAAGACAGCTCAATTGTTCTGATAAAATGCTCCCATTCGAGCTCATTTACATGCTGGGCTTTCTGCTTACGAATTGCGTATCTCTTACCTCTAGTGAGTTTCACCACCCAGACATAGCACCAAAAATGTTGTTTACCTTTAACACGTTAGCAGGCATGTATATCAATGCACAAGCATCGACCCAGACGCCAAACGGTACCTCCCAAGGAGCGCTTCGTCCTTCCACAAACTTGAGCGTTGGCGAAGTCAGAACGAAGTCAGAGGGAGAGGTTGGTTACGCCATACGTACGCCGACATTTGACCCTACCCTGACAATCCCAACTGCCACCGGTGTGCTACTACCAAAGCACAATACGCCATTCCAAGGTGCATCAAGAGTGTAGCTAGTACGATGCGGTGCTCTACCACAACTCAGTGCCGGGCTCTCGAGGCTAGACAGCCATTACTATTGAATGAAAGTGGTAGTGCTCATAGCACTTCCACTGACATATTAACCTTCGTCACGGGCACCACCACCATATCACATCTTGATAGCGTCACTAGCAGCCGTATAGAGACCGCATATCGTCCGACAAAGACATTGATCTTGGTTGACCACTTTAAGATATCCGGGACTGGTGAGGTGTCTCTACCAATTGAGACACCTCACCATCTGATCCTTTCACCCTATACGGCCACAAGGCTTACAAAATTCGGACCGGTCAATACCCACCGACCACGGAAACCAACGACAAACGACGACGAGATCGACTCACCAGTACCCACTGCTACGTCGACGGCCATTACTAAAGAAAATATGCCTTCGTCCATGCAGACTAAGTTGACCAAGTTCCTTCCCTTCACCAAAGTCACAGCCCGAACTAGAACATTCTCACTAAGAATTGGCAGCTCAATCTCACATACTGCTATACCTACGGCCGTCACACGCTCTCCCTCAGCACCAGGAGTTATACTCCGTAATTCATCTCAGTCCATGATTTTCACGGCTTGCCAAATACATTCTTCAAACCCTGTACCAAAGACAACGGAGTGGGAAGGCGCAGCTTCAAACTACACAAAGGCTGAGCGTGATCAAAATGGAGCGTGACGCCGGCACTGGGCATCAACGTGGATCCAAACCCAGGAGCCCGATCACTGCAACAAAGACGGACATGGTAGTTGACGGAAAAGATCACATCAGCTGTGTCGGATCTGTTCCGCATTGCAGTGAAAGCGCCACGTTGGATGGCACTTCAAGCCCAAGGCAACCACGATCTACGCCCTTGGAATCGGCCGTCCCGAGACAATGAATGCCACGCTAAGGAGGAGCGTCATTGACATCCTACCAGAGCAGAACCAAGAGTATTCATGTTCATATTCATAATTCCTTGGCCTGCTCTTCAAGACTGATGATGATGGAAGGATATTTCAGAGAGCGAGTAAGTAAAGGGATGCGCATCTTTATAGAATAGATCTCGACAAATTACTATTAGACTCAACCTATTACCTTTTATAGATCTTATGTATGGTCTTCTCCTTTCGGCCTCACCCTTGAGCATTGCTTGCTGGTTTGCATTGGACACGATCGATTGATCTTGACGTAGCTTAGTCATCTGAGTCACAAGGCGAGCCCGGAAGCATGCTGAAGGATGGGGCCAGTCAGTGGGGATCACACCAATTAAGTGTGATTCGAAAACCCCCACGCGCTGCTCTTTGGGTGGAGTAGTGGATGTGTCACTTTCTCTGGAACAAGCAGGTAAAAGAAGCTACTGGCGGAGAATTATTGCCGCGTGGCGAACGTACAATTGGACGTCCGCCAATTCTCGAGGAGCTGCCACAGTCGACAAGGAGTAGAAACATGCCGGCTTGTGGAGAAGAGGGGATGAAGTTTCGAATGAACGGGATTGTGTAACCTGAAACGTCGAGGCAGCGAGGAGAAATTCCGGTTGGTCTGCCGCGCATCGCTTGGCTACCGGCGCCCCTCTCAGCCTGCATTTGTCGTGCATTTGACCTGAAGATCCAATCAGCTTGCGTTTTCGTGTATTTTTTGATTTGACGATCCAAAAAAGAAATAGCCGAGCTTGGTAGGACGTCGTAGGGTAGACCGTGCGCCTACCCGACCCATTTCACCCACCTTCTTCTCTTTGCTTACCTCGGTGCTCCAATCACCTAGGACTCGGCAGTTCGGAGTCAGGGATATGAGTAGGAGGCACATGGTGTGCCGAGAAAGGAAACGACCCGTGATATATGGTTGGCAGAGAACCTGGGCCACAAACTGAAACCTTGGGCCTATGTTGGAACATCCGATGCCAGGCGAGTATGGATGTGAACGCGAACAATGAGTATGAAGGGCTGTGCTGAACGGCAAGCCATCCGGTATCAAATGCACCCTGGACTGAATTTTGGTACCCAGAATGCTAACATCCCTGTCATTAATATGATTATTGCGCTGCCAAGAGCTTGGTCTCGGGTGTTGCCTCTTTCATTGACAGCGTGTGGGTTTGACAACACCATTATGGGTATGACGAGGGCAAAATATAGGAGGGGTCTCTTGTGAGCTTAGACGTAGCATGGTCATGCTACCTCCAGGATCTTTATGGACGGACGACTTCGGATGTGGCTTGTGATGGTAGCCGATCATGGACGTAGTACGATGGGTTGTAGCAATGCTCGTTGCTCTTACGACCACGATCCGAGCCAGGAGTTTGGATCAATGGATATGCGACGTTTGATCCACATTCTTAGATACAGCAGTCTCTTCCCAGGTAGATTTGGATCGAGATGAAGGCAGTCTGATTGTAAAAACTAAGTCAGCAACGGGGGTCTCGTGGGTCATATTGTCTGATATGGAGGCTGAGAACCAACACATTAAGCGAGACTGTACAAGGACCTCCATTTCCACTCCATGAGTCCCAAAGCCCGGCCATAACCGGTTGAGACCCGCTGCTTCTTCAACCGCCTCGAATGAAACGTCACCGAAAGATAAGTCTATTCTCACTGTGTAGTAAAAAAACGCTGATCAGCCGAGGCCACAACAGACCCCGGGCGAGAAAATCTTGAGGGTGTGTTGATGCATCGAAAAACTAGGCAGACACAGAAAAAGGACACAATGACAACGAGCGAGGACAAGCTGATTACCCTCTTCGCGAGCGCATGGAGCAGATCTGATGCCCGCTGGTGCCAGGTTCTGGGTGTGTAGATTCGAGTCTGGACGCTGGGTTTATGTTCTGGCGTCAGACAATATCAGGATGATGAGCAGGATGCAAGAATCAGGTGCGGAGAAAGCGATGATGATATTCCAGGCCATCTCGTTAATTGTGTTGGCTCGCGCAAGAGCTGTTACATCATCCCCCTCACCCACTCAGGTGTACTACTTCAAATGACGAGATTGCACATGCTTCATCATTACACGACTTGAAATATTCGCCTGATAGATCGAACAGCACAAGGAATCCGCTAGTTAGTGAAAGAGGGGAAAGAGAGGTAGCGGAGCAGGAAGGCGACATGGAGATGTGCAGACACGCTAGACTTCAGAGACAGCTTTGGAAACCCAGGCCAGAGCGTGGAGCAAACCCGTCCACTCGCTATTGCGTACTAAGAGATATCACCACCTAGCGGGACACCATAAGCATCACGTTCAAATGTGGTAGCTGAAAGCCTATAAAGTAGAGCACGGTGTGCATAAACCCATGGACATACCCAGCAGGTAAAGCCAGCTTTTAGTTAGTAAAATGCTTCGCTCGGAAACAAGCCCATCCACCTAGCCCAAGATAGCGCTGCCTGCCCGCAACAAGGCGTGCTACTGTTCTGCACCTTGGTCTGGTGATAGGCTGCCATTGTCCCACACCAAATCCTTAACCGTCGCACATTGTAGATGGAGTGAAGAGCGGCCATGACAGCGGGCAACCGTGTGCCCTGCTACATTAGCACTCGGGTAGGTGCTCCAGTGACATATCACATCGCAGATAGCTCGGAAGACGCCGGGCGAAACGAAACCCAGCGCAAACAGGGAGGACAAAAAGGCAGGGGACTGAGTCACCGTAGCACAGTGATTGATCAGGCAAGCACCTCGCCAACTAGTTAGCGGTAGATCGACACGAGAAGATGACGGTTACCAGCCTTCAGAATTTATATCAGAAGTCGCCTCTGTGGATATGCGGTCTTCGGTGAAATACCGATTGTCCGCATTCAAGCAGACTCGTGAACCTATCCTGCCGGAAACACTCTTAGTAAACGCATTCGCTTCTTTGGGTTGTCCAGGAAGAACAAATACAGCCCTGAACCATTGAACATGGAAAGAACCAAAAACAAATAGATCTGTAGAGGCGAAGCGCGCTGTGCAGGGGTCTTTTCCCATCGTGTATTCCATGAACAGGTAAGGAGGCGATGGATACTCGGAGATTGCTGCCCTGCCTGATGCCCACAATATCGGGACTCTTCAATTCAGGACTGAGAGGAAAGCCGTGACGGACACGGTCTACTCCGTATAGTGATTTAAGTGGAGCTCTGCCATGTTTGGGCACGTGGTAATTTCGGGGATGCCTGAATCTCAAAGAGGACAGGGAGCCTGACAGGAATCATGAATGCTCCTGTACTGATATTCGAGTAGTGCCATTGCAGGCAGTAGGGGTGGGATTACAATGGGTGCTACAGTAGGCTAGAGAGGTTAGGGCAAGGAGCCGGCCCATCAATATTCGCTAGTAGGAATCTGCTTTTAGCGTCAATAGTGCAGGTCTCTAAGCAATTTGAGCATTAGGGACGGCTAAATTTTTGGCCCCCAGCCGTTGAAATGCTGGATGACCGATAACCGAAAACAAATGACCCCGGCACAGGTGGAACAAAAGCCCCGAATCTGGAAGGTGGCGCAGGAACCGGCAGTTTGAGGTCTGTGATTAGCGGCTCGGCACGGAAGAGCCGGCGCTGTCACTCTCATGATGCTGCCATGTTGAGCGTCTAGTCCGGTTCAGATCCACTCATTTGGAGAACCTTTCTGTTACTAAGTTATCTACGAGTACTAGAGCCTGCAGCACTCGTTAAAACATTCCCAGAATGCCCGCGGTTCAGTCACATGATCTCATGTAACATTGAAACTGTGGGGGTGAAGTCGAGCCGCAGACTGACTGATCTCAATACGGGGGTGACTAGCATGGCCGGGACAGGAATCCGAGGCAGGCCAGATGCAATCGGTAAGGGTCCTGCGGTGAGGTCCTGAATATTAAGGAGCTCTTGTCCCAAACAAGACGGCGGCCGCAGGAAAGTCCTCAGCACAAGGGTAAAGTATCATTGAGCCATTGTACCTACTAAGTACGTAGGGATCGAAGCGCTGCTCGCAGATCACACTGCATATGGCTACTAGTAGCTCCTCAGGAGGCTACGCCGTTTGCCTTGCCTTGCTACCTGGTTGGGAGCTCACGGGCGCCCAAATCAATGCGAGTAGAGGTGGTTTAACCAGGAAACCCGAAACTTCGCAACAAAAGCTCTCTATGTTCATAGAGAGTCCGTAAAAAGTAAACACTCAGCCGTGCAACCACATTTGCAAACCGGTGCCGCTACTTCGGGCCTTTCAAAAGGAAAAGGCCAGCTCTATCCTCCAAAACTCTGCTTCCTGGGGTATCATATTGTAAAATTGAAAATGAGATCGAGACATCTGTGCCACCCTTGGCGATCTGCACAGTGAAGAAATGACAAAGGATAAAAGAAATAATAATCTGTGCGCAGCCACCAAGTCTCCTGTTGTATTGATTCACCTTCGGCGCCAGCATCGTCGAGACTAAATGATGTTTGCAATCGTCATTCGTGAGGTGTCGCTTGGCGGGCTGACTGATGCTTGTTGCTGAGGTGCCGTCTGGGCTTTTCGCCGCTGGCTTTGGTGTCGTTCATGTAGAAATTGGACACGGCTTTCCACCTGGTCCCAGCCTCCCCAATCTTGTGCTTCCAAGTCGGTAAGCCCAAGACTGTCGATCTTGTTGATTGGACTAGACTGCGTCTGATCGTATGACGACAGTCCTGGTGCACTCTTTGCGAGGTTGCCCGAGTCCAGACCCGTCTCTCTTGCTTGCCAAACCCAGCTGGTATCTGGGTTGGATTGTAAGTCGCCCGAAACATACGCAATTATCTCCTCGTCGTCGTCAAAATCCCCAGAGTGCCCTTGTTGTAGTCGAGAATATAGCACTCGGAGGAAGAACTCCAAGTGTCGACCACAGCATAGATTGACTCGTCGAGCTCCCCCAATGACAGAAGCTGCTTGGACCAAGGCAATTGCCGGACGATACTCGGCACGGAACAACAGAAACAACAAGCACCGCCATATGTGCACACAAAGTAATGTCGATGCAGATGCCGCTAACAAGCGGGACCGTTCAGTCAGCTCGTGCTCGGGGTACAAGGCAGGATCGAGACACCGTGCTATTGTTGAGGCAGAATCTCGAGCAACCATGACACATTTGTCTATCGCCTGCAATCGCAGATCAGGAGGGCTCACAGGGGTCAGGTTGTGGCGGTGCAGTATAAGACGTGCATTCTGCAAGCAGATCAGGGGTGCAACGGTCCGAGGATCGAGTGGCTTCACCGCGGAAGGTTGAAAGCCCTTTGGAAACATAGAAAAGCACGAATGGAGATACTCTTCGCGTGATTGAAGAATCTCTGGTGATATGTATGGTGACTTGAAAATTTGGTTGAGTGATTCAAAGGATCGCACCACGTTGACCATGGCTAGAAGTGGCGTTGACTGTCCGGTAGGATAAACGCCACCAGGGGTGATCTGTTCGTCATCTGCAGGTTCCGGATATTCAGTGTCATAATCTTCGTCTTTGATGAGCAACGGCTTGCCGAGCTCAAGGGCCAGTATTCTACTCTGGTCAGCCGCAGAGGAACACATAGAACATGGCTGGGGTGCTAACCTATCCCATACGTAGATACAGTACCAGAGACGCCTTCGCATCTCACCTTCCACTGGAGACCATGGTCCACTTTCAACGTGTAGACCAATGTCTTGTGATATTCGGACGGCGGAGCCGAGCCAGACCCAACCTGCAGACTTCAGATTGAGCTCGGTAAGGAAGACTCCAGTCAGAAATGCCATCCTGGCATCCTCAATCGAGAATTCATCCTGCCATCCACTTGTCATCCCTATTGCTGTCGTCAAGAAGGCTTTCCCGTCTTGAGCCCAGCTCGGGCCTAGAGTATGCAGACTTCCACAAGCAAGGACACATAGGAACACTGCACCCCATGCATTGCCGAGAGATGCTAATGACTTGGTCCCATATAATTCATCACATTCGCTCTCAAAGGTGGACCAATGGAGTACCGGAAAGTGCAAGTGAAAGTTTTCGTGGTACGAGGCAAGGAGACGATCTGCAATATGCCTCGGAGGCAGATCGGGCATTTCCAATGGCTTGCTGCTTGGCGGAACGGCCACTCGGTAGGGCGATGGTATCTGTAACAGACCGCGACCGTAGTCTGTTAAGTTAGCTCTCACTTGCGAAAAGTCTCTGAGCATCGCAGCCTTCTTGCGTCGTGGAGGAGGCGAGCCCACTGGGTGCAATTCTGCCCCGTGATACGGAGGACTGCCCAGTTCCAGTTCCATCGCGGGTGCACCCTTGGGCACGAGCGATCGGTAGTGGGCTACTTGTTGTCGGGCGTGCTGGAGCTGTCTCTCAAGGTCCTGAAATTGCCTGACCAGGTATCAGCCTATCACTCCTTGTCCCACACGAGGGGCCCTACTTGATTGAGGACATCCGCCTGTTGGTCTCCTTTGTGAATTGACACCTAACGTTTCTGCTGGAACACTCTGAGCAGCTTGTGGTTTCCGTAGCATCGCACTGCATAAAATTTCAGTTGGTAACAACACTCCGATGATCACGCTAACCCACTTTGACTTTTCGTTCTCGACATGCGTCACAACTTGGATCCTTGCGTCGCTGTCGATACGCCCTCTTGGGGTTGGGAGTGCCTCCTGAGCCAGGAGTGGTGCTGGCAGCCGATGTGCTACCCTGCACAAAGGGGTCTGCTACCGGTGCTCCTGCTTCACCAGGAGAAGTGGATTCGGAGTCATATGCCCGAGTGAAGTTTGTTTGAAGAGGGAATTGCATTGCCTGAGGTGGACCGGGCCCCACAGGCGGTTGATGACGACCAGCGACTCGTACAGGGACTCTAGTGGACCGCTCATAAGGTCGACCCGAGATTGCCGAAGAGGAAGATTCGAACGGTGGCGCCGATGGCGCCGCCTGGTTAGGATGATGATGATGGTGATGGTGGTGGTGGTGGTACGGGTCCATTGCCCGCGGGGTAGAAGCAAATGCTGATATGGCCGCAGCGTCCAGCGCCTTGTTAAATCACAGAACACGCCCAATGGAAGTTTGCGGGTTGCCCCTCTTATGTCTGTTTGGCGGAAACATAGAAAAGTTTTAGGCACTCCGCTGATTTGCCCTCCAAGATTGTCCCTCCTAGAGACACGTTTCTTGGAGCGATGTGGCCACAGCGGGAGCTTCACAGAAAATACAACCAAATGAAGCGAATCAAGCAAGATAACAGCAGAGCTGCTCAGCCTTCTGAAGCAGTACGCCAAGCACAATTGCGATCAAGCGGCCGGTACCAATAGTAGGTGGACCTTAAGAGGAGGACCTGCTATGGAATAACCTCTCAATCCATGGGTGCAGAGAAGCCTTTTTCAACGAGTCCTAGCCTGACTAAGTACTCCTGGCTGAGAGAAGCCTGTCAATGGTCTCCAAACCTAATTGTTCAAGTCAGTGAAAGCTCCGGATAACGTGCGATTTTCCGTCAAGGCTAGCCCGGTTTCCTTCGCAGCAAGATTGGGTCAACCCCAAACTTCAAAACGGTCGCTCATCGAAGCCGGAACACTTCCAGGATGACGAGATCGGTGTGCAACCAGAAACTACCTCGAGGAATCCGGAAGAGTCAACCATGAGCCAAGATGGGCACCTTTGCCAGAAAAACGGTCACACTATGTAGTAATAGCATCCAGTCCGGATAAACATTGTGATAACTTATGCCAGGGGCGGCCGTGTGGACTAGGAAAGCACACCAGACCAGCATTTTGGATCAATTAGACCCTCTGCTTGGACAAGCTCCAGCTTGATCAAGGAGTCATGGGCGGCCTCGACTATCATGTACGATTAGAGCTGTGGCTTGTGGGTTGATCAGGGTAAGCAGCCACTAGGGAGGCACATCATCCGGAGGAAGAAATACCTGGCGTCTAGAGCATTTCGCCCTCTTGACTGTTCCCTGTCCCAGGGCCAAAGGGCCATTCAGTTTCGACCCATGTGACCAACTGTAGCAGGGTTGCCATGAAGACCACCTGTTCGAAAGGGGGCAAGTCCTCGTTGGTAATCCGCGTTGCATTTACCGAGTAATGTGGTTTGTGGCTCGTAGCCATATTACCTTGACCTCCCACGTTGATTAGAGTTTTCTGCTCGCGATACTAATGCAAAATTCAGTGCAGGCATCAAGGCAACCCAAATCGGGGGATTAATCTAATCTTACTAGCCAGGTTGTCGAATTGAGAACGTTCTGAAGTTCTGACCTAACGAAGTCGTATCTCTAGCACGGCCTTGGTTGGTCCTATGGAAAGGCAGGCAGGCTTCTGTTCCGTGCAACCCAAAACGGTGGAATTGAATCTTTACTAATGTGCAAATTCAACGCCTCTTGGACTCTGGGAACAACGGTCAGGACATCTTCCAATTCTCCTCAAAGGGATTGCATAAATGAGGTGATACATCCGAAGTTCGAACCAATCAGTGTGACAGTATAACAAATACACTACTACTCGTACAAATGATCAACAACACAAGATTTCAAGGGTTGAGATGAGGAGCAAGATCATCGGCTGCCTAGAGATGTAGTGCGAAGATGGGCACGGTAAAAGGCGCTCGGAAGTGGCACCAAAAGATCAGAAGAAGAAAACACGGCGTTGCTCTGGTCCGCATGTGGAAACCTCATGCTTAGTGGCACAGGCCGCTTCAAAAAATAATAAAGGCCCACTCAACACAGAGTTCGTCTTGTTAGCCTACAAATTAATGATGCTCAACAATGTTTAAATATGGTAGAGTTCTGCGGAGTATGTAAGCTACTTCTATGCTAGTATTGTGGTGCTTTGAAACTCGAAGCAACTGTGTAGCAATGCGCAGGGCTCGTGCTAGGAGATTGTCAGAACTACTGAGATTCTCAATCTTTCTGGCAGTGGCCAAAGAGAGGTACCCGGGCAGTTAATGCTGTGTGTCTACAGAGTGTTCTGGAACACTCTAACCGCGAAGAAGAGTGCATGGATCGAGCAGCGCGTAGGAAGAGGAAGTTGCCGTTGGTAAGTCTGGAGGTAAAGATTTGCTTCTCTGATGTGCAAGCGATCCTTCGCCTCTCGTGAGCCGTCATCAGCTTCGCCACCACCTTGTCTGTCTGGGATCATTTGTGTTCTGAGCAAGCTTGCGGATCGACCAAACCGCTGTTGTTCTCCTCCATCTGATGTAATCATCAAATGTGAAGTCGCTTCAGTGCTCAGACAGGTCAGGGTCCAACAGTCCTTCAGCCATGCGGGGTCGGCTGTTGGCTCTGATTGGAGCTGGAAGAGTGCCCCAACCGCCGTGGCCATACAAACCAATGAGCCACACATGCTTCTGCGGGGATATTCGAGCAAGACCGCTCGGAACACGGACCGGTATACGAGCAGATATCCTCTGAGCTGCAGCAGGCATCAGAATGTCTTACCAACCGAATCGAATGATAAAGTGGTCCTTATCCACTTCCCGGAAGAAAACGTATTTTCAGCTGTGAACAGCGGTCGTCAAAAAAAGTCCTCTCCTGCAAACCCCGGATTCATGTGTGGCTAAGTATTGGCGTTGCAAACTAATGTGGCCTTGTCACCAACATCAGCAGCCTTTTCAACCACGCGTCTAACTTATGCTGAAACTTGCCACGAAACTTCCCTCCCCGCCTTACAAGTACCCACCTTGGCTAATTACTTCCGAACCCCTGGCCCGTTTTTCCCACCCATGGTCTTTCGATCCCAACTTTGCGTCTGAACCTGCAGCGGTGATCGTGACACTAGCAGATGAACGTCACGGCATCTTCCGTCCACTTCAAGCGAGATCTTTCCCGAATTCGGTTTTACAACATTCCGGATTCGTCATAAACTTCCCCTTGGATTCGTCGACTTGCCTCTCCATTAGTAGGTAGGTAACCGTCTTTCATTTCGCAACCTGGCGCAGCTTGGCCGCTTAGTAAATTAGCATGCTACAAGATAAAGAGCCAAGTGGCCGATCTCTAGAAGGCTGGACCTAAGAAGTACGGCTAGAATTGTTTCAGGTTTATGGACTTCTACATGGATTTGACTGCTATATTCCAATTGTTGTCATAACTCTCTTTTAGTCTCATGGTTGTGGCAACGGACTCGAAGCAGCGCTTATTTGACATGGTCACAAAGACATACGATTATCACCGCAAGCGGTTTTGCGATTGACTTGGACATAAACTCGCTTGCGTCCAATCATGCTAATCATTGCCCAGAACGGTAATGCGGATAGAGACAATGGATCAGCGCACCGACCCAGGAATACTCCGTACTCATATGACAGCCAAGATCTGCATGTCTAGGTGATTTCCCACCAGGCCACCCAATGTTCTTCCCAGCACATCTTAGATCTAGTTCGGTCCAGTATCTCCTAGAATGTGCGATCCGTTCTAAAGGCAGGCTTACACCCTACAACAAGCCGCAGATCCAAGCGTAATTTAGGATCAACTAGTCTTGATAGAGGTGGTAGCCTTACGTATGGAGTTAGAAGTTTCTGTTTCTCCTAGGAAAGCGTTCGGCAACTGTCATTGCCCACCTTACGGTACTTGCGCCATCAGTTCCGGTGGTGATAGGTATAGTTCATTGAGATGTGCAATCAATATCATCGCCACCGAGCTCATTTGGCCCCAGTTTGGGAAGATGCTGCTTGCATGTTGTAGTGCAAAGGCGCAAGTAGTCGGATGTACTCAAATATGGGGTCAGGCCCGATCAAGAAGGCTCCATTGGTCCATGATCACCTTCGTTAGCTGCCTGAGATCTTGCATTTCTTCTTCAACCACAAGTCCCGAAAATTGCATGCTGCATCCAAGGTAGACTGGAGTGTTCATCCGACGGGCCAAAATCTTTGCCATGCGAATAGCGTGATCAATGCTGTCGTCGGATGAGTACAGGGTGGTGTTTAGAACATCTCGAGAGTCAAATCGCTGTAACTGTTAGATGGACTGATTGTGTCAAAACAAGGAGAACTACATTTGGCATCGCATATACAAAGCTTCCCATTGGTGTCAGGCCTCCAAAATTCTCGGTTGCAGTGGTAGTCAGGAATACCATAGTGTTCGTTTCGTAGAACGTAAGATGGATATGAATCATTGTTTGAGAGTTGGTAGACGACGGAAGTGCAAGCTGAAGGGACTTGCCAGGAATCTCCATGCTAGATGAGCAGCCGAGTCCAAGTGGATCGAATTTTGAAGACAAGAATGTTGTTCGGTTTTGAGCAGCATGTATGTACGAGAATACTAATAACTAATAGCTTGAATGAAGGCGTGTGCACCAAGGCATTTTAAATTGGTGTACTACGGTATCTCACATGCTAGTATTTTGGAGTGGTAACACGCACTTTACATCCACTTCACCCATGAACGGCATTAGACCACATCACGTAGAACTCAGCAGCCGATGATCGAGAACGGAAATTGACCAAGCTCTGGCGGATCAAGTAACTCGATGTGGCGTTGTACTCTGTATCAGCCTTTACTAGTGTGGTACTGACAACAATCATGTCTGGTACTGTAGTATGCGGAATCACTTGAGGAGCATGCCGGAAAATTCGGCCCACAACACATCAACGGTCAGTAGTAGATCGTACAACACTTATTCACTGATCCCTGTGATTGCAGATGAACCTTATATCTTCAATTGCACAGCGTGATGGAATGTGTTTGCCATGTATTTTCGACCTCTTATCCCTGTAAGCGCAGCTCAGAAGAACATAGATAAGAGCAGCTACTTTCTATTATGTCAAACAGCAAAATCACAACCGGTGAATGGACTGGCGAATACAACCCTTTCACCGATACTGAAGAGCGCCGAGTCCTGTTCGCTGCTCTTGATTCCTTCAAGTAAGTGCCTTTTCATCGTGCCATCTCCTGATAACCCATCTCTCGTGCTATCTAAACGACTATGGTGTGCTTGACCTGATGGAGCTTCCCGTATTAGGATCTACCGAAAGACAGCCCACCGGAATGTGACACATCGCAGAAGACAGAATTTGTACGCCTTACCTACATCACAATGGCAGATTCTTGCGGAACCGCCCTTTTCATTGCTTGAGAACTTGAGCAACGTAGATGACGCCATCGATCTGAATGCAGACATCGCAGATGCCATCCTCGAGTGGGGCCTTCAGACATTTGGGTTGCCACAAGAGCCAGGATCTGATCATGCACAAAAATGGCTAGGCTGTGCCCAAGCAGTGGACGTCGATAAGGCCCATTCGACGATCCGCCAGTTCTACCGAGACTGGAGCGCAGAAAGTGCACGGGAACGGAAACCTTGTCATGACTTTGTCTTGGAACAGCTCGAGGTTTTCTTTCAAAATCGTGCAGCGTTATGCAACGAGGCCTCGCGTCCCAAAATCCTTGTGCCCGGAGCTGGGCTGGGGAGATTAGTCTACGAGATTTGTCGGGCTGGCTATGACGTGGAAGGTAACGAGATCTCTTACCATCAATTGCTGGCAAGTAACTGGATTCTTAATCATGTTGGATCAACGCAATATGCGCTTTACCCCTTTGCAACTCAATTCACGAACCTGCTTTCCAGGAAGCAACAACTGCGAAAAGTGATGATACCTGACGTACAACCCGCTGAAGGCATGAAACACGTGTTGGCGAACGGCAAAAGCACTGGCGAGATGAATATGACAGCCGGAGACTTTATCGTGCTCTATAGCGGAAGCGAGTACAGCGCCGTATTTGACGCTGTCGCAACCATGTTCTTCATCGACACGGCACCGAACTTAATCCGTTATATTGACACAGTGAAGAATTGCCTCAAGGCTGACGGTAGATGGATCAATATCGGTCCACTTCTGTGGCACTCTGACATTGCTTATGAAGCCCCAACTGACGAGAGACATGACCACAAGACAAGGGTAGGAGAGGCTGACCGCGACGCTGGCATAGGAGAGCCCGGAAGCTTTGAGCTGACGGAGGAGGAAGTGATATGGCTGCTAGAGAAGCAGGGATTTCGGATTGAGCACCGGAGCGCTTTCTCTGATGGGGTGGGATATATTCAGGATCCGGACAGCATGTTCCAGAACATGTATCGAGTGTCCTGTTGGGTAGCCAGGAAGGGAGACTGATCTGGTCTGTCTGCGCTGTCTGCTCTGTCTGCTGGATCTGTACAGGCACACACTGCGGTGCAAATACATGAAATGAAAGCAAGGCCGTGCAAAGATAGAAGCAATACCGATACTGCCGGGACTAGTTGGTAGATTACCATACAGATTCTGAACGTGGCAATCCATGAACACCGCCAAGAAGCATCTGGTGGGGTCCAACTTGAACTTAAATGGAGACTTCGGTTCCGTCAGGCTGCGGCTTAGTCAATCAATCAATCAATCATAATCAAAGACCAATCTGATATTAGAGGCACAGCTGACAGCCTTCTGGAAAGATCGAAGACTTCCTCAATGGCTGCGTTGATGAGAGTCAAGTCTCTCCTGCTGTTGTCCAGCCCCTGGCAGCTTTCTTAACATCATAAGCAGCAAACCGCTGTTCTCGCCCACCCCGTTCTGGTGAGGGAAATTTCGGCAGCCAATCAGCAGCAAGCAACGCCTCTGGTGCTCCGCCTGCCAAAAAGCCTTGCACCGGTCAGCCTCAAAACCCGCTTGGGCCATCAAAGGGCAGCTTGGCCAACAATAGAATCAGAACCTCAGGAATCCCCATCTCCTCGCCTCGTACGTGCCTCTGCTGCAGCTCCCTCCCTTTCCTCTGCTTCTCTACTCCTCCCTATGGAATCTATGAGCAATCGCCTCAAGAACCTTGGCTTTGGACGAAAGAGCAGTGTAAACATTCAGACCACCAACCACCTCTCCCCGACAACCAACGGCGCTACCCCTACCCCTCCACAGAGCTCATCCACCACGAGCTTACCTATGAATCCTCAGCCAAACCCTGCAGGTCGACCACCAAGTTATTCTTACAACGTCGCAGGTAGGCCCACGAGCCCGCTACCGCCGGGCCAAACTCAGCTTGCGCATCACCCTCCACCTATCGATACAACTCAGCGATTTCCTGCCGCAACTCCTCCAATGGCTCCACCCCAACCACCTGGGTATGGAGGATATGCACAGCATCCCCAGGGGGTCGGCGCGCCTCACGGCATGAATCAGTATACTCGTCCAGCAGAAGTTGACGGAGGTGGGAGATCGAAAGCGCAGCTGATTGTTGGCATTGATTTCGTAAGATCATCAGTATTCCCGCTCGGCCGCTTTCTGCTGATCTTTCCTGCCAGGGCACCACATTTTCAGGAGTTGCATTTGCCTTTGCGACCAATACAGAGGCCAAAGAAGATATTATCACGGAATGGCCAGGAGCAGGTAATCAAACGAAGCAAAAGGTGGGGGGTCTACTTCATCATGGTGTAACGTTTTGCTGATGCAGTCGACAGATTCCAACAGTGTTATACTACGATCAATATCAAAAGGTTGTAGGTTGGGGTCCTGATATCGCTGATGCTCTCGCTCCGACTGGTTATCCAAAACCTGGCGTACAGAAGGTTGAATGGTTCAAGCTTCAGCTCATGCTCTCCGGAAATACTTACATCGACCCAATAAACCTTCCGCCTCTGCCACCGGGCAAATCCGAAATTGACGTGGCTGCCGACTACCTCTTCAAGATTCGCCAGGCAATGCGCGCACAACTTCAGAAAACACTGGGAGAGGTTTTCAACCGTGAAGAACGGAACATTAGATACTTCCTCACTGTACCGGCTATCTGGAATGATGCTGGCAAGGCTGCAACAAGAGCTGCGGCCATACAGGCGGGCTTTTTGCGAGATGAGAACGATACCAGGTTGACCTTGATCACCGAACCAGAAGCGGCTGCGATGTTCTGTTCCAAGACGGGTCTATTGAACCTCAAGATACATGATGCTCTTCTGATCGTTGACTGCGGTGGAGGTACAGTCGATCTGATTGCCTACGAAGTTGAGGAGGAAACACCCTTCACGGTTGCGGAATGTACAGCTGGTTCAGGCGATTCCTGCGGCAGCACAGCCTTGAATCGAAACTTCAGCAATATCCTGCGTGCCAAGATTCGAAAGATGAAACTACCTGACGGTTCTCGGACAGCCGGGCGTGTCTACGCAAAGTGTATCATGGACTTTGAAAACCGGATCAAAGCCGATTTCCGCAACAATGGGCAGAAATGGGCGGTTGATGTTGGTATTGAGGCCGAGTTCCCGGAAGCAGGCATAGAAGAAGGATACATGACATTCACTAACGAAGAGATTCTGCAATGCTTTGAACCAGTCGTGAACAGAATCCTGGAACTTGTTCGGAATCAAATCATTGCCATCCAAGCGCAAAACAGATCCTTGCAGAATGTGCTTGTAGTTGGCGGGTTCGGCGCATCAGAATATCTCTTTCAGCAAATCAAACTCCACGTTCCACCTCAGTTCCAATCCAAAGTTGTTAGGCCTATGGATTCGGTTGCCGCTATCGTCAAAGGAGCCGTCACAGCTGGTATCACAGAGCGAATCGTCACGTCGCGGGTGGCGAGGAGGCACTATCTTATGGCGACCTTGCAGCCTTTCAAAGAAGGTCATCATCCTGAGCAGTACCGGGTGCCGAGTCTGGATGGGAAAGACAGATGCAAATACACCAGGCAGATTTTCGTTCAGAAGGGCGAAAGGGTCAAGATTGGCGAGCCAGTAAAAGTGTCATTCTTCCGACAAGTCGCACCCGGTGCCACGCTCATGTATGAGGATATTTTGTATGCTTGTGATGAGGATATTTGTCCTGGTAAGTCCCAACTTCCTCCTTGGTAGCTTGCTAGTGTAAACAAGACGTGCTGACTTATTTTCCACTGCACAGAATACACCAAAGATCCACGTATCAAGGAAGTCGTGACTTTAACCAGTGATCTTTCGAGAAAGAATCTTGAAAAGGACTTTGAGAGAATGGATACCCCCCAAGGCACTTTCTATCGTGTCTACTTCGATATTTACCTTACTCTTGATGGGAGCGAGTTCAATGCCGAGTTGGTGTGTCAGGGTGATGTGATGGGGAGGTGTAGTGCGAGGTTTAGGTGATGGAGCAGACAAGCAGAAGGTAGAGGAGATGGGAAGAGTGGATGGGTGTTGGAGTGAGGTTGGATCGTGGTGATGGGAAGATGGGACGGGATGGATAGGATGGGAAGGGATGGGATGGGATAGGTCAAATAAGTTGGGAGCAGTGACCCTGAGCCAGCACTTTGCGCAATGAACCGAAAAGCACGGCAGGGGGTTATGTGGTTCGGCTGGATGGGAAATCAAAAGAAGACTTGACGTAGACTACAAACAGGCTTGGTGGTGGGATGGAAGGATTCATAATTGATAGGCGCCAGGCCATCCTACGCCGGCTGAGGCAGTACGATCATCGACGAACTCTTTGGCTGACTGGCTGACTAGCAGGCAGGCAGCATTGACCTTAAATAGCACACCGTCACGTTGGTTTCTCTCGATACCTATCAGCTGATCACCGTCGTCCTTTCCATGCTCATATCTCCTACCTCCTAGTTATCATCCTGGCTATCTCTAGATATACATCCATGCCCCTGTTGCCACGCAAACTACATCTCCTCACCCTACGACATCAGATTACTGATAACACATGGAGATGATAGGAGAATGGGAAACTCGTTCCAAATCATCCTACATTTTCGCTTCTATCTATCATCTTTATCTCCTTAGCTGAAGCATTTGTAATCCTGATAAGATCTACATTCTCTTGAAGCGCTCCATCTTTTCCCAACGGTCCACTAAAAGTGCTCCTACCACACAGATTAGACGAGAATGCCTTCTCGCATGTTCCTAACAAACAAGTCGGCTTTGTACGAGTGCGAAGGAGCACAGCTTGATTGTTGATCCCATATACGGACCGCTCAACTCAGATCAGAGGGTTGTCGAATGCCATACTCAAGCCCACCTTTGTGCCCTTGCGACGGCCAAAAGATGTCATACACAAGCGGCGCGTCGAACAGTCAGAGTCCAGGCTCCGTCTTCTTCGGTAGGTTGCCTGTTTGGTCGAGTAAGTTGGTCTCCTTGTAATCCTCTTACTGTGGATGACGCCTTTCTCGAACTAACTGAGGTGTTATTGGGGCTATTGGTGTTCTCAATTAAAGCTGTAGGAAATATTCCGGAAATGGCTTCATGTTGATCCAGAGAAAGCTTTCAGTTTGAGTTCTTTGCCTGTTCACCGATTTCGTTTCTCCGCATCTTGTTTGATTTCTGGGTAAGTAGATCGACGCCACCAAGTATTTTCGACGTGTTCCTTGCTACCGCTGTCTGCCCTTCGATCCTGTTCAGTGAAGAGACAAGGAATGATTCTTGGGGTGTTGATGTACAATCAGCAGCCAAAGACTGTCGCAGTAGGGTCTGATTTGTACGCTGGCGGGATCGCGCAATCCTTGACGATTACTTTAAAATAGGGTATCTGTGTTCTCCACATGTTCCTGTTCCATACCTTCAAGGAGAGGGTAACAATCGACATAGCTCATTCGAGACTGTCCATACAACAAGGGCATGAATACGAGGAACCAGCGCCTTTGCTTCCAAGTTAGTCATGCTGTATTTCCAACCCAAGTCAATACTAAGGGGGGTTGCAAATACTCTGATTCCGAGGATGGAGAAAGTCAGGATCTAAGGAGCATTGAGGTTCAGTGTGAAAGACCTACCAAGAGCGATGATCCACCTCTTTCAGACCTTCGAACGTTTGAAATTCTCGTGGCACTGAACTCCTCACGCCTAATTACAAGATTGATGATTGGTAGTTAACAGACGTCTTGGAAAGGGGTATTCTAGTGCAGTGGCTGGTCTGGTCGACCCTGGGCATTGCCACGTGCATTCCCAGTTAAAGATTGGCTGCCATCTTTCATAATAATTAAGCGTGCTGAAACCTCGGAAATGCTCTTCTGGTCCACACCACAGTCACGCATCCCAAGCACTTACGCAGGTACGCGGGGATGCACAGATAATTGATGACTTGATCGCAAGGATTTATGATTTCAGCAAGGTGTTTACATTCGCTTCGCGGAAAGCTACGCATCAAATGGCCTTTCTGTATCAAATTTGCATGAACTCACATCATAAAACAGCCGATACACTTCAGCCAACCAAGCACTTTTCTGTCAGAGCAAGATATCCATGATCTTCAAAAAAATTCCTTCAGATCAGGGATAATATCGGTATCTCGCTCAACATCCCTCATTCACAAGTGCCACAGCGGGTTTGGTCGTATGATATTGACCTCCCGATCTGGAAATCTATCTTCACTTCTAGAATCTCTATCCATACGAAACAGGGCCCAGAGCCAGAAGATTTCCTAAAGTCATTCTACTAGTAAGATGCCTATATTACAGTAACATTTGATTTTCTTACGAGGGTGTAGGTCAGGTCGACACCGCTCTGTTGCAAGCAGTCAAATTCTGGGTTGGCTTGATTTCAGTACATCGAGAATGGTCCGGAGCTAGGTGACGGAAATAGTGAGAGTTCCGTCCCACACCACTCTATTACTTCTATCTTCAAAATGGTATAGGAAGACCATTTCGCTCATTTACGGCAGCTACTCTTTTGGGCATTGTAACAATTGCCTTATTGATCTCCTCCAGAGTGATTTATCCCATTCCTCCTCAATTGCCCGCCGCAGCTCCTCTGGATCAGTAATAAGGCCTCGATTCTTTAGCCTCTGCTTCAACAACCTCCAGATACTCTCAATAGAGTTCAAATCTGGCGATTCTGGGCAATTAGCTTCCCATTGGATCCCTAAACGAGCTTTGGCCTTTTTGATCTTATTCTCTGCCTTGCCACGAGTGCCATGAGCATTATCATTGTCCTCTAGAAGTATCCAATCCTTATCCCAACTAGGAGCAATAACTTCTTCTAGAAAAACAAGATAATCAGCTTGAGTAAGCCGTCCACCTCCTCCTGCGCCTGTGTAAAAGTGTAGGGGACTCTTATAGTTCCATCCAATGTACGCAAATACATGCCAAATTTGATTGCGCCGTTTCAATCGAAATTGGATCTTTGTAGGAGTATTTCGTGCTTCTGTACCGTGTCAACGATGTACTATAGCTTACTGTTGCAAGCCACATGCAAAATGACACTCATTACTGTATTTGTACTGCTTGAATTTCTCTAAATTCCAATGCCGACGTTCAAATCCCTACATTTCGCGTATCTTGATATTTTTAGAATGGATGTATTTTTTCTGCTGTGCCCTATAAGTGCCCATTCTAAATTGCGCCATATTTCTTTGAATTGCACGTTCAGATCCTTAAGCTAGACTAATAGAGCTTGCTATGGCATAATGAGAGGCAGATACAGCGCGAAATGAGGCATCTTCAACTGTCTTAATAGCTTCGCATTAATGAGGCTCTAAAGCAGGTTTTCGACCACGATTATGAACGCTATTGCCGCGGCGCGTAGATTTCGATTTGAGGATTCGATAGCCTGTTGATTCTGGTATATTGAGTGATTCGAATAGCTTTTTTCGAGGTAATTTGCCAGCTGTAGCTTGCGCGGCGCAAAGAAGTCGCGTACGCCGTGGAGTATCAACTATCGTATTTGGCTCACGTGGAGGCTCTGTGGGTATCGAAATTGACGAATCAGGCTGTTGACAGTTTTTTCGAGTAGTTTTACGTATTCTGGCCATTTTTCAGCTGATTTGAATAGCAATTGGTGGAATAATAGAAGATAGAAAAAAGGGGGTTGTTTTGAGGATGGGACGGAACTCTCACTATTTCCGTCACCTAGCTCCGGTCCAATGCACCATTCGATCCACACTTGTCTGTTGAGCTATGAATTCCCATTTTGGCCCGGTCCAAAACTGTCATTCCCAAAGCCATCCTCCCTCACTATCACTCTTCTCAGAGAAAACGTTGGCTTTCTGTCTGCAAAGCAAAATGAAGACCCACCCATGTTCCTTGCTTCTCAATACTTGCTTCCCAGTCTCTCTTGCACCCGCGGTCCCCCTCATCACCACACATCACCAGCACATCCTATCGACCCCTCCACAGCGCCTACAATACAAACCTCGGACTAGGCTCGAATACCTCCGTCCACAAAAGCAGCAAAAAGGAGGTGACGGAACGCGTCAACCGTGCATGCCGTATGATATGCCTAACATATTCATGTTTACATACACACATGCCTATCTATACCGACATCCACGGCGTAGAAGTGCACTCCAGCTCACTCCCCACCCTCTCTTGTCCGTGACCATAATCTTACAGGCAAGAGGCATACCTCCCCCCAGGAAGCCAAGGCGAAAGCCGGGAAGTAGAAGCCCGTTCTAGCCAATATCTTCATCTCCTCTCCTTTCCATCTCTGCGCTACTTCCGCATCGCTCTTCCGCATCGCTCTTCCCCACGTCCCGCTTAAGATACGATCTGACCACGCTGTTCAGGCTGAGTGAGAGAGATAGATAGGCACGTACGATGTGTGTGCGAGCACTCGACTCCTCAGATGTACTGATGTCTTACTACACTGCAGCTCCTCATGGCACCTTTCCACCCTAACCACGCAAGGTAGACTGAATGTTCGAATGAAAAGGCGATCCTAACTAACTAGCAGCCAGCCAGCCGTGGTAGGCCTTTAACTACCTCCCCCACGTATCAGCACAGGCAGCACAGCGGTATCGTCGCTACGGGAACGCCGTTCAAGGCTGACTTTGATCGACGCTAAGTGAAGAGCTAAGGTGTAGCCGCTGCAATGTACCAAAGGGAGGTACCACACAGAGGTGTACTTTTACCAAAGGCCTGGGCAGGAATTCATAGAACTTTACTCCGTATTAGTAGTAGTAAAGGTGGATAGAGGTGCGCCGAAACCCAATACTGCTGTCTATTTTATTCTTCTAGCCAGGGTTCTGGCGAGCCCAGTAGCTCTAGGGTCTATCGTAGCGTGGGAATCCCAGATGCAGAGACGCCAGAATCTAATTAATACAAGCATGCTAACCCGATGATGATGAGGAGACGCAGAAGAAATCTAGAGCTCAGAACCACTCTCAGCTTTCCGGAGTTGTGTTGAAGAAGACCGAAACTCTATGTGATATGTTGCATCGCATGCTCATTTAGCGATTTCAACACCCCCTGTGGCTCCCAGGACTCGTTTGATGTCGCCTAGCAACGTGGTCAGCTATGTTTCACAGCAGGCCCAAATGTCGAATATAATATTTGAAACTTACCATAGATTGCGAATTGACCGGCCGTTAGCGTGCCAACCATGAAAAGACGTGCTCCAATACCGCCGAAGCTTCCCCTGAGGCCTAACTCCTTGGCAATCTTGATCAGACGGCTCGTCGTACCTTCACCAGGCAAGCCTTTGGTCTTGTTGATCTTGCTGAGCATGGTATCTGCTGGCTGAGACACGATGGCGGCAGCGAAACCGGCGATCAGACCCGAGCCCAAGTTGACAGCGGTCTTGGTGCCATCAGAAGCCTTGTTCTTGTCTATTTGCTGCCACATCAACTCTGCTACCTTCTCGTAGACGACGAACTTGGCCATCGTGTACGGGACTTGCTTGAACAGAATGGGTCCGAAGCCGGAGTAGAAGGCGCCGAAACCTTCTTGCTTGGCAATCTTGCCGAAGCCGCTGACGAGGCCCGAAGCAAAGGTGGGTTGTGAGACGAGACGGATACGGGTGGCTTCGAGGGGGCACAGGGCGATGTCGGCGAAGAATTCGGCGGCGGCGGCGGAGGCGAGGTATACGGCTGTTCGGTTGTTCGAGGCTGCCTCGTAGCCAAGCTGGTTTATACATTGCTGCTTGAAGAATTCGTAGCCACCGAATTTGAAGGCGCCTTGGAGGAAGTAGCCGGCGAAAGTAGGGCCAATGCCGGTGAGTAGAGCGCCGGCTCCTTCGGTTGCGATCACCTTTCGGAATGTGCCGATCATGCCGGTGTTATAGGTTGCGGGATCGAGCTGAATTCGTGTCTTCACGCTGCATTGGGTCAGCATTCAACCATGCCTAGTCTCCCAGTGTCCTCCATAGCCGTCCGGAGACCGTAGCAGGTAAAGCTTACACATCGACGGGTGTGAGACCTCCATGAGTGACAGCGCAGCAGACAGCGCCCGCAAAAGCGAATCTGGAATAAAGCGCAGCACCGCTCAACTTCTGAGGCTGATTTGCAGAGGCTCTCTGGATCGCGCCGTCTATCTTGGCTGAACCAGTTGAAGTTGGAGGAGCTGTAGCAGCCATTGTGAAGGAGTATGAAGTGGAGATGAGATGGGAGGCAAGGATGCTAGGAGAGGAACTGTCCACGGAGTAAGAGAGTGAGGGTGAGGCATTTGTCGAAGGGGAAAAAGTTGAACTGGCCAACACTGCGGGAGATCCCGGCTGGCAAATCATTAGTAACTGAACTCCTAAATTAGACGCGCCTAAAAATTGTTACTTAGCCAACTAGCCACTTTCAGAACCATGTAAACAGTCGCGGACTGATTGACATTGTGCATTGGATTGTGCTACCTACCATGGAATTGTAAATGACCGCACTTGAAGGATGAGAGGATGTCCTAGTCCATCATCTGTGCTCATTGTCATTATAATGATGATTCCTCAATGATCTACAGACATTGGATAACCACTTCTCACACAATGGAGCAACCACCGAGTCCATTCAAGATTCCGGCCTCTCCAATCACACCTCTACAGCAAGTCTCACCGGATCGAATCAATCAACAAAGAATACCTGCGTCTCCGTCACTACCAAACCAACTATCGAATGTTGAAGCCAAAGCCCCTGGACAGTCAATTGACGTGCAGTCTAAAGTTGCCTTTCTCAACAGCTTGAACCAGAATACATCTCCATCACGCCAACAGGGCAACTCAACTCATGCAGCACTACAAAGAGCCTTGCTGGGCCGTGAGGAAGCGGAAAATGCTCTGCGCAGTTCTAATACACAATTAGCGGAAGCCGAAGCACGGCAGCGTAAGATCAGTGAGAGACTGGAGAGTTTGATGGAAGAATTGCAAGCTGTAAAGGAACGACAAGCTCATGAGAGGCAGGTGTTTGAGAAAGAGGTGAGGAAGGCCAGAAAGGATGCTTTCCGGGCTGGCTCGGCATTGGTCAAGATGCAAGAAGACTTGAAAGAATCAAGAGTAGAAGTAAAGAGTCTCAGAGCAGAGACCCAGCATGAGAAATTCGAGAAAGAGAAGTCCAAGCAGGAAGCCTTCGAAAGGGCATATGCTCTTGCTGGCGTGTTGGAAGAGGTAGAAGTTTTGCGTGAGAAGATGCGAGCGATGGAAGCTGCACGAGAAACAGAAATTTTGGAACAGCAGTCGAACAAGGCACAGCAAGAAGACCAACATCACCGGCTTGCCGAGATGCGACAGCAGGAGGATGAAGCACATGCTGGACACCTGTTGGAAGACCGCAGCATGCAGGAAATGGAAGAGATAGATCACACGGTGCAGCCTAGGCAAAACCGTTTCGAGCGAACTCTGCCTGCCGGATCACATCCCACCGAGCCTGGTACGGATCTGGCTATAGAGTCGCCAAAGGTCCGACGAAAGCAGCTGAGCGAGGAATTGCAACAGGACGAGACGACGCATATGCAAGAACAACTCCTTCTTGCTGATGCTGAGCTACAATGGGAGAAGAAACTTAGAATACAAGCTGAAGAAATGGTCCATTTCCTTCAAATGGAATGCCAGTTTAAAATTTGCGCCTGTCGCGTGGCAGAGAAGCATGGAACAAGATTTGTGCACGACAAGGACTACCAAGAATTAAACGCTGTCGATTTGGTGGTAGAAAATGACCAGGCTCAAGGAATAGAGCTTCCAGAGAACAATTCCGGCCAGTCATACGAAGCTGCAGGTGAACACATGATTGAGCCCACGGAGGATATGTTCACGCTCTCCCGACAGAGGCCTCCCGAGGACGCTGTGTCTAACACGGATGAACTTCAGATCTCGCCAACAGCTCATCCAGCACAAACAACATACGAAATGCTTTCGCCGAGCGGTAGCGGCCTACCATCGGCCTCTGATCCGACCGGGGGGTCTGAAGCTTGTGGTTTCAGCTTCGCTTCGGCCAAGAACGCCTCATCCCCGGCCATCTTCTCAGCTGAGGATATGACCTATCAGCCGCCTATCCGTGCGACGATCCGTCCCAAATCAGCATGCTCGATACCACTGAGAGATCCTCCGACATCACCACCAGCAAGATCACCCTCTGCCTCGACCTATCCGTTGACACCTGGATTCAAGACACCACAGCGCCAGGGTTTGTGGCTTGTTCACGCTCAGACTACAACGATGATGGTGCCACTCAGAGACAACGACGACGTCTTCTGTCCTGCACCTGGCACTCCTGGAACGCCAGTGAGTCGAGAGGCTGCACTGGCGCAGATAAGAGCTCGCAGGGATAGAGCAAGGAGTGTTGCAATGTCTACAAGCAGAAGTGCTCCAGGAAGTGCAAGAAGGGGTCTGGCAGGAGGATTGAGAGACATCAGTGCGCCTGGAAGATTTTGAGGAGACTAAAGCAGGAATTGCATTTTTTGGTCGATTAGCGTAGCCTGCACTTTTGTTCTTATCCTGGGTAGTAAGAAGAGGAGGCTCTCGGGGTAGGGGAGACTCGAGTACCTGATCAAGCATTGTACAAGTAGCGACCTTGAGAAACACGTTACATGAACTCTGTTTCTCTGCACTCTGTTCCCAAATCCCGAACATCCTGTTTGACTTTATTGGGAAGCACTTGCAGCGGCTAATGGGTTGACATTGCTTGATCCAAACGGTGCATTCTCGGAGATATTTCACGACATTGAACCCAGCCAACCCTGTCACCAACTAAACCAGCTTGTCAATCTTACTTCCAACACCCCACGTTAATTGGTCTTTCGTCAATCTAAATGACCGAACTCAGAAGCGACACTTTGCCCACGAGACCAGAACGCCAGTGCCTTGGGTCCTTCGGTCTCGTTCAAAGGCTGGCGGTTACCGTGCCGAGACAGTCGGCAGCCAACCCAACTCCTTGGGCAGCTGGATTTAGCCTCCACAAGTGGGGGTGCTCGAGTCGTAACAGAGAAGAAGATGCTAGCAGCCCAGCTACACGATGAGGGGTAGGATTGCAAAGTCTCTACTATGGATACTCCCTCCTGTTGCTCCGCGTGAGCAACGACCCTTTTGCCTGGAAGATGTTTCCTCCTCAGCGCCCATAGCTCCACCATGGGTCTGTCGATTGAACAGCAGGGCCGAGCGGCAAAGGCCTACATTATTCAACAGCTTCGAAAGAGTGACGATGGATCCGCGGTACTCAAAGATCGTGACTTTATGCAACGATTCGAGGAGAATTTCATGACAATCTTCGGCATCTTCGCCGAGCTTTACGGCTATCGCTTCGATTGCTTGGACCAATTGGCAGAGGTCATCCTCGTCTGTTGTCGAAGCTGGAAAGGACGCCCGGACGATCTTAAACAAATCGACAAGCAGAGAGAGCTTGATCCAGACTGGTACCTTTCGAGCCAAATGCTGGGGGGTGTATGCTATGTCGATCGATATGCTCAGGGTCTCGAAGGTATCAAAGCCAAGATCCCATATTTTCAAGAGCTAGGCCTTACGTATTTACATCTCATGCCACTATTCTTGAGGCCGAAGCCCTTTTCGGACGGAGGATACGCCGTGTCAAGCTACAGAGAGATCGAGCCGGAGCTGGGGACCATCGAGCAATTGAGAGACCTTGCTACCGAACTGCGGAAAGTAGGCATTAGCCTGGTGGTCGACCTGATCTTCAACCATACTTCGAATGAGCATGACTGGGCCAAGAAAGCTGCCAAAGGTGATCCTGAGCATTCAGCAATGTATTGGATCTTTCCAGATCGAAGCGTTCCCTCAGCCTTTGAGGCCAGCACAAGAGAGATCTTTCCTGATGATCACCCAGGCTCTTTCATTCAATTACCTGACGGTCGCTACATCTGGTCAACATTCTACCGCTTTCAGTGGGATCTCAACTACTCCAACCCCAATGTGTTCCGTGCCATGGCCGGTGAAATGCTCTATCTTGCCAATATTGGCATTGACTTGTTCAGAATGGACGCCGTGGCCTTCATGTGGAAGCAGATCAACACTGACTGTGAGAATCTACCGGAAGTCCACAAGCTTCTGCGAGCCTTCAATGCCCTGTGTCGATTAGCTGCTCCTTCCGTGCTCTTCAAGTCCGAAGCCATCGTGCATCCTGATTTCGTAGCCCAATACATTGACCGCTCCGAATGCCAGCTATCGTACAACCCCTTACAGATGGCCTTGACCTGGGAAGCGCTAGCCACTCGCGACGCCTCAATGCTCTCCCAAGCGATCGAGCGAAGACACAACATCGCCCGAGGCTGTGCGTGGGTAAATTACGTCCGCTCTCACGACGATATCGGCTGGACCTTCTCCGACGAAGACGCCCTCGAACTAGGAAAACAAGGCACCAACCACCGAAAATTCCTCAATGCGTTCTACGTCAGTCGACACCCTGGCAGCTTCGCCCGCGGCGTACCATTCCAAGATAACCCAAAGACCGGCGACTGCCGCATCTCCGGCACCACAGCCTCCCTCGCTGGTCTCGAATCCGGTCAAGAAGGCGCCCTCGATCGAATCTTGCTCGCATACTCCATCGCCATGAGCACCGGTGGCATTCCCCTGATATACCTTGGCGACGAAGTCGGCCAGCTCAACGACTACAGCTACATGAACGACCCGGCCAAGATGGATGACAGTCGATGGGTAAATCGGCCCCCCTATCCCGAGCAGAACTACGCCGAAAGGCATGACAAAAACACCATCCCCGGCCAGCTGTACGCCGGCATGCAGCACCTGATCCGACTTCGTAAATCAACGCCCGAGCTCGCCGGTGGCAGAGCAGTCGGCTTCTACACCGCCAACCCTGCTGTGCTGGGTTATCAGAGACCCGGGCCCACTTCGACGGTGCTGTGTCTGGTCAATTTCTCGGATGAGAGGCAGTGGGTAGGCAGGGAGAGATTGATGCAGCTGCCGGAGGAAGTCATGGATCTGGTGTCCGGGTATATGATCGAGTTGAGACAGGCAGGTATCCATATGAGGTCGCATCAGTATATGTGGTTGAGGTATTGAATTAGGAATCCTAGGAATAGATAGGTTGTGTGTACATCGTTGATCTTCTTGAGCAAAATCGTCTTCGATTCTAAAATCAAACATCTGCACAAGAAAAAGTAAAAACCCTCTCACGCGGATCAAGCGGCGTAAATTCTCAGCCTGACAGGCCAGTTGACCAGAAGAGGCAAAGCAACGGCGTGCTTGTCTCCAAGATGCCATGCATCCACCATACATTCACTCACTCACTCGTTCACTTACTCGTCTCACTCTCATCAAATTATATCCCAAACTGGACGTAGTCCAAAACATCAAACTAGAGGTTCGAGAAAAAAAAAAGATAAATATTATAATTAACGATTGGATCATGATTCTGGGGCGATTCGTACGCCCGAAGGCCCAATCTCCGGTGCCGAAAACCAGCGCCTTAACAAATCTATCAAATTCCATCTTATTTTTTTCCCCACAAATGTGGCCCAGAAAGCAACGAGCACTTTCCTGTTCTTCGTGTCCACAGTTTTCATTGTGGGGACCTTCTGGATGCGATCGAGAGATAGAGAAATAGCTGGTGCCGGGGGGGTTGTCTACAGTAGCGGTGATAAAGGGATAACTACAGGGAACGTTGAGGTTGGGATGGAATTTGGCTTTGTCAGGGAGTCGGGCGGTGGTACCTGTTTGGGAGATGTGTTTTCTATCCTCACTTCTTTCCAGGTGGAGGGTGAGATGTACGTTGTGTCCCTTGCCCGATGGAATTCGTACTTCGTCCGCTCCGTTGTGGCTTCTCATAAGTAGTCCTGTTGCGAAACGAAGGCGTTTCCGAGCCACTACTTCCCTTTTCTTCCTTTCTTCTTCTCTCCCTGCTTCTGTTCTAAGTCGGTCCAGGCTTCAGGCAGCACCACCTACCCACCTGTCCCTTGTTCTAATCCTGATTTATGGTTTCGCCATCCGTGCGATACTCATCTCCCTTCCAATGCCCATCGCTCCGGCCCAAATATCCCCTCTCTCCAACCTCTACCCCCTCGACGATCCATCTCCGCATCACCCTCTCTACCCACCCCCTAGGTATCCCCAACTCGACACTCTGCCTGATAGCCCGGTTCATCCTGCCCACGTACTCCGGCTTGACGGGACCCGGCGAAGTGCGGAGCTCATCAACGTAGACCAAGGCAGTGATCCCCGTCTCCATCTCAGCAGCTTGATCAGCATTCTCCGACTTTGATCTCGCCTCCGGCGCATAGGATTTAGAGCCAACAACCCCATAAGTCACGGGGTCCTGAAGCCATTTCGTGACCCTCACAGGCAGATACAGTTTATTGTAATCCCAAGTGCCCTGCAAGAAGGGTTTCCGGCGTACCTCCTCAGCATCAGGCGAAGGATTGGGTGTTGGGGTGGGATTTCGGTATGTGTGATGGCCTTCGTATCCGTCCAGGATGGATTCTGAGCCGGCCGTGAGGTTGTAGATTAGGCCCCAGACTACGCTGCTGTCGTCGTCTTCATGAAAAGTACCTGGGGAGTCTGCTTTCTGTTCAACATCAGACGCTGGTGCGGTGGCTGGATGGGGATGCTGGTCATGCTCCCCGTCCTGGTCCGACTCTGACCTTGACTTCAGTTTTGGTGCCACTCCAGACTGAGGAGATCTTCTTGGGGATGGCACTACGTTAGCGTACCCTCGACCACAGATGATCCATCGCCAGCCGTCCAAGCGGGCGATGGCAACGGGAATAGAGGATGTGGCGGGGTACTCGGGACAGCGACCGGCCATTTGTTCTGGGGAGAGGTTGGAGCCATAGGCGAAGTAGAATGTGCCGGTCTGGGAGGAGGTAGGGTTTGCGGGAAGACCAATGCTGAGTTCCATGCTGAGCGAGATATGACCTGAGTGCTATATTTATATGTCTATACAGGTGGCTCTCAAGGGGAATGGCTCGCTGAATCAAACCCTGCAATGAGGCTTTCAAATACTATACTTGATTACGAGCCGCTCTACGCCCCCTTCTTGGCGAATATTCCTGTACCAACCCCTCGCCTCCTCGCATCGCTGATCGCTCGAAGACACTTGCCCACCGCCTCAAGATCCCCCAGTAATCCTATATGACCTCTGTCTGTCTTCACCAGACCTCCCTTCACGATCTTGTAGCCCTCTGGTGGTCGTGCCGACCGCGATAGAACAACTCCGTCCCCTGCTGCGAAAGCAAGATTATCGTATGCGTCAGCCCTTTTGATTGCTTCCCGGCTGTCCACACGTGCAGCAAAAACTGTCGGAACACTGTCGCTGTACAGTACCGCCATAGGAGGGTAGACGTCTGCGGAATGATGAGATGGATTGAAAGCTAATTCCTGCTTGAATTGGCGTACCGATCGCAAAGTCCGCTCAAGATAAGCAAGCGCTTCAGCACGAGGAAGCGTGCAAGCTGTAGCTACGGTATCTTTAGTTGCAGCTGGCGGCAATGATCCCATTGAAGGCTCGAGGGGCTGGGTGTTGGGGCTAGCAAAGGCCTCTTCGGCTTTCTGGGCTGTATGGTTGGCGCTTTCCTTGATAGCTTCTTTGGCGTCTTCGAGAGACACCGGAGCTTCTGGAGAGGGCGAATCAGCTCTTCGAGAGATGGAATTTCGCTTGTTTGACAAAGGAAGCGAGGGTAGACTATCCGAGAGCGCACCGATGATGCTCTTCCGTTGTTCAGGACGAGCTACAGGAGGAGTAGCTGCGATGCATGGTGATAGACAATAATCCTCCCATGTTTTGACGTCGAAGAAGTCAACATCATATCTTTCGCCCGTTGTTTTGCTGATAAAGCATTTTCCACTTTCTGGTAGCAGCGCGTAAGAAGTACGCAAGGTAAAATTAACTTGTGCAGTCAGCACACGTGAACTGAGTAGCACGTCATCACCGTTGCGGAGAGGACCAAGAATATTGATGCAGTGTTGAGGCACACCGGCATAGAGCACACCGGCAAACAGATCAGGCCGCTGATTTACTGCGTGGCGAGTAATAGCACCTCCAAGACTGTGAGCTATCACTACAGCGCCTCTTTGACGGCCTGTTATGTCCTTTTTATTGCACTGAAGAGACTCCAAGAATTGAATTAGTTGTTGGCTCAGTAAATCAGGGCTTAACCTCCAATCATAGCCATAATTGTGAATTCTGAGCTGATCTGGTCGGTCCCTTGCCGACCTTTTGAGGTGTCGAAGCAACCGTCTGCAAATGTCGACCGGTCCAATGTGTGAAAGGACTCCTGACGGGACAATCGTCTCTTTCATTCTTTCCTCGTCCTCTGGATTCAAACCGACTTCTAGATCAACACGACGAAGATTCATGCCAACCTAGAATTCCAACATCAGCCCATGACAGGAACTGGAGAGCAGCAAGAACATATCTAACCTTGACAGGAACCCAAAGCTGTTTGTGTGGTGGCTTTGCGGAGCGGAGAATTGACCCTCTGTATCCACCAAGAACAACCACATCACCAGCGAGGTCGGACACCGCTTCATTGAGAATTGGATGAGCATGCTTAGCCTGTTTACCAGAAGATGCATTTGTATTCGCTATGCCAGGTTTGTTCGTCGCAGAACTCCGCTGTACACTAGCATTGGTGTGATGACTGTCGAATTTAGTGTCATCACTGTTGTTGCGTTGGATGCCGCCGGGTTTGAGCGAGCTTAGACTGACGCTTGGCATCTTTGGCATTCTACTGAGAGCTGAATCTTGGAAGCTGTCCGTTATGGCCTTGAAGCGGGAATTGATCTGTTCGGAAACGTTGGTCCATTTCTCTGCATCGTCTTGGGTCGTCGTTCTATCTAAATCGTTGCGCATGAAAATGGAGCTCTCAGAAGTAGCCCGCCGCAATGAGCGTTGCTTTGGCGTGGCACGTGGGGACAGTAAGTGCTGTTGCCATGAACCAAGCGGTAGATTTTCATGACTATGTAGAAGAGAGGCAAATGCACTGTCGTTTTGTTTATGCAGGCTTTGGTTTGCCTGAGCTACGGCAACGGCAGGATCCGGAGGGTGACCCAGTGACACCCATGGCAAATTGCTTGACGAAAACAATGTGCTAGATCTTTTGGACGCGTTAAGCTGGTGGACTGTTTTGGACTTTGACCCAAACCCGAAGCTGGCCAAACCTGGAGCTCTGGGGAGAGAGATCGATGGCAGTTCGGGTAAGAGCTTCTTCAGTGCGTCTACCATCCCACTAGATTCCGAAGATGCTCGCCTTATCCTTGATCCAAATGCGTCTTTCATGATTGACCTTGTATTATTCAATCGAGACGCCTCTTCCACAGATGGCCCAATTGACGATGGCTGATGATTAGGGCTTTTAAATGCCTCGCCAGCCAATGTACCGTGCATTAAATTTGAGCCAATCTGAAGATCTTGATATGTATGCAGACTTGCATCGCCTTCTTTTTGTTCCCCATCTTCTGGTTCGAGGTCGAAGTAGTCCTTCGACTGATTTAGGACCTTGGCTTTCTCGAACGCAGGTGTATCTGCCGATTTCATGCGAAGTTGCTCTTGACCGATACTGAATCCAACAATGTCTTCGATGCCCTGGGCGGGCGAGATATCTATGCCGACTGCACCATCGTTCTCAGAAAGCCCTTCCATGCTTGTTGCTTCTCTTCTTGTCTCATCTGAGGTAGTTCGAGGTGCTGTGGAGATTTTGTGTGCGCTCATGGCCCAATATTGAGGGCCTGCCTTATTTTCCACGCCTCTTTCTTTCGTCTAAATTTCCATATCTGCATAAGTCCGCAAGAGCCAAGTGAGGGGAGTGGCAACGATGTATCATTGTGGCACATGAGTGGTAGAGCGAGGCATCTTGCTTGCAATGAGTGAGATTCGCAACTTCCAAGCGCACAAGAAGATAACCCATTTTGTGCCATTCTGGGAAACTGGAATTGGGACATTGTCAGTCGCGGCAACCCCGGTAACTGTCTGGGGGCGGTGTCGTGTGGTGGATGTAACATGAACTTGGTGCGTGAATTTGGGAGCTGATCCCTGACGTCTAGCCCCCTTTTCTAGTGCAGCATAAAATGTATTGGCAACTTACCCCCTAACCTTCAACATCCAAATAGGAGTGATGACTTCTCTGAACGGGCCCCAAATCGAACGAGATGTCAAGAAAGGTAAATACCTCAATCGAAATCATACCGTCCATCACAGTCTCTTTTCAACCATCATGTATAGGCGGACCCTTTGCTCAAGTCCCAGTATGAGAAACAGCGTTTCCCACAGACAATTGTTTGCGAAGATGTTTCTACAATCTTGGCCTACACAAAGCACTCTGGCTAGGCCTCAAATGGGGTCATCGGCACTCAGATATGCCTGTAGTTACTTCCTAAATCAGGAAATACAGCAAATTGCAACCGTTTCTTATTCTCATTGCCTGGGTGTGTTACAGAAGCTTGTAGATGCCCATGTGCCCCAGGATGCCGCAAGAGTTGGACACGTCCAATATTGCGCTTGGTTGCAAAAACTTTCTTCAAATAAAGGAGGGTCTCGTCAATCTCCATTGCATGGGTAACATTCCAAAATATTTTGTGGGGTTTTGTACTTGTGGTGAGCTTGAGTTTACGCCACCCAGGTCCCTTCGATTCTCTGGACCTATCTGGGATACTATGCGTGGTGAAGAGAGGCTCATGGCCATCTAGAAGACCCTAATTGTGGAATGGATATCACAAGATATGTAGAGCTTATTTCAAAGTCTCTCCCTCCAAGATACATTGACCTCAGTAGAGATTTTACTAGATTGCCGGCATCCTTATATTGGCTGTTTCAACAGTTCATGCATAAAAATTCTTCCTAACGAGGATCGCAGTTCGCTCGGGTTACAGTAGAATCCGAGTTCGCCTCACATTGAATCCAAGCTCAGCCAACGGAATACACTCGATCAGACTCGATTTTTCTACTGCTCCTCTTCGTAGTCCTCCTCTTCCGTTTTTCGTTCTTCCTTTTCTCCAGCACATTTCTCACTACCGGCGTCTTCTGCGATTTCAACGCTTAGCTCTTCATCCTTCTCTACCTCTTCGTCGTGTTCGGGGTCATCCTCGTCTCCCTCTTCTCTTCAATACCATCGTAGTCCACCTCATCTTCATCTGCTGTTGGCTGTTCACCTATATCTTCTACCACGTTCTCCTCATCTTCTTCTAATTTTTCCTCATCATTAGGATGAGGTTCTTTATTCTTTTCTTCTTCTTCCTGTCTAGTATCAACTTTTGCAGTTTCATTCTCGTCTTTGGCATCTACTCCCTCTTCCCCGTCAGTGTATCCATCAAATCAAATAAACCAAATAATGACCCCCATTTGATTTACTTATATAATCTCAGAGGTCAATTTGATCTGATTTGACTCATTTGTCAATTGGATTCAAATGTTAGTAACCAATTTTTGGTTAGGAGGACTGTCAAGGATTTTCAGCTCACAAGAAGAGTCTGCCAAGACTTTTTTTCCCATCAAAAATAGCACTAATCATTTCAAAGTAAAGACTTTTCCGCCAAGACTTCCATTTGACTAATTTCTCAAATTTCAAAGTCTTGATTTAGTTTGATGAAAGCACCGATTTGGCTTAATTGTCAAGCATTTGATTTGGTTCGTTTGACTCAAATGGACACACTGTTCGCCTTCTCCTGGGTCTATGTTACTAGTAGTAGTGGATCTTCATCTGGGCACTGATCAGAAAGGGCTATGTATCTGCTATCATTATTCTTCCCGCTGCTGCTGCCCTTTTTCATTATTGCACTGCTTCGTTTCTGCGCTAGATGTGACCTGGCTCTTCGTTGTCTATTCTCCGTTTATCTGAAGCCCCGACTAAGATGACGTTGGTATATCTCTTTCCTTAGGCACAACCACTCATCCTCGGCAATTCAGCTCCTATATTGCCCCCCCACCTCTCCTCTGTTATGACCGCCAAGCAGGGTACTCGTTGTGAGGGCCAGGAGGACTCTGGTAGATCATTCTCTTGTTTGGCACCTGCCTTGTTTGATTGATAGCTGCCTTGTTTGATAGCTGCCTTGTTTGGCAGCTATCTAATAGAATTATTGTAATGATTTGCATGCAAATATAGTACAAGTTATTATGAGCAATCATGATTGATCAAGAGCAATTAGGATTCCTACTTCAATAGAATTAATCTCAATAATTTGTATGCAAATGTAATGCAAATTGTTGTGAGCAATCATGAGCACTCAGGAAGACTCATTGTACTGTTAGTACTAGTGGTATTAGTGGCGTGCGCTATCAGGGTCCGGCTGCGGCTGTATCACCAAATCCGATGTGCACATGCACTGCGCCGTACTTCGAAGGGAATATGCCATATTTCGACGTTTCATCACCATGTAAAGCTTCCAGATAGAGCCTAATCTCTTCGAACTCAATATCGTTGCCAAGTCGATGCATGATTGGTGTTGTCCCAATTAAGCAGATCTTTCTTGGTGATCCGATCCTCCAGCGCTGTCTCTAATTCTACCGTACCAGCTGGAACAAGGGTAAAGTCGTTGCAAACCTTCCACTCGTGGTAAGAAAGACTTCCTCTAGCATCATTTGTTGTTGAGGCCTGCACATCAATGCTATAATTCTTTGAAGATCTCAAAATATTCTGCACAATGTGTAACGGCTCGGTCCAATATGTCCTGTAATTTCCAATCACATTTGCTCGCCCTATACCTTGCCAGTCCTTAGAAGAGTCAGCCTCGTCCACGCGCAACGCCCAACCACGATGGCCAGGACGTGTATCGAGATACAGCCGGTGCTCCGCATGGTTCCTCAGTCCAATCGCTCTCTTGACCCTAGTTGGAATATCCTTGACGATATGATCTCTCGCGAGATGTTGCTGCTGGAGAACTTTCACAAGCAGGTCCTCATGAAAGGCTAGTGTCAGCTCGATTTCGACACCAAAGCCAGTGATAATGGTCGAAGCATTTTGCGCCATGAAAAAACTGAGACCCAGCCCCGATGAGCGGCTACTTCGGACAGCAAGTGATAGTGTCGGAGGTTTAAGGCCATTGAGGGAGGATTTGGTAGCAATGTGTAGAGCTGAAGAAACCAAGGAAGGGCAGAACAGAGATGAATACTGATAGAAGCGGAGACTATGGGTAAGATAGTCTCGCCGGGTCCAGCCGATGGGTTCAAGATACACACACAGGTTGCCACTGGGAACGCTTATTAGATGATAATTGTGGTTACAGCCGCCGGGACTGCGTGCGGCAAGCATGGTGAATGGCTTTGTCTGAATAATCTTGGCGCATTCCACTCACCGTGCCAACAAGGTCATGAGACTACTAGCCACCTTACTTTCAAGAACATTACTTTTCTCTTGGCGGATTGAGCGTTGGAGTGGTAGGCGACTCAGGTGCTTCGTCAATGGCATGAGAAATGTTGCTGGCAACGAGGGTAGGGCAGTCAATTCCCCAAAAAATTCTTTCATTCGGCTATGACTGGACATGCAGAGATCTTGCAGGTAATGACCTGATAGAGCATAGAGATGGGATTCGTACTGGACTGAGCTACCCTCCACCTCGCTGTGAAATGCATCTTGCACTCCATTACTAGTAAACCAGCGTGTGTAAGGCTCAAACCGGCAATAGGTTGACTAGGTTAAGCCTGATCGAGAAAGTTCCGACCCTGTTCGTCTTTGGTTGCATACCCACCAATGAAACTTCGTATTACGAAGCACATCCCCAACCCAGCAACGGAACTACCGCATTTGACACTTTATCGATCAGGACGACATGCAGGTATCTTCCAACTGTCTTACCTTGCCCAACATCAAATCCCTGGCCAACCCGCCTTTATAGTACCGAGGCAGAGGATTTAACACCGCTTCAGCCAGCGAGTCTACCCTTTAGCGTGCAGAAGAGAACTTAAGGCAAGCACAGTGGGGGTGAAATCTTCGCCTCGTAGAGACTTCAAAATAACCCATCAAGGCCTTTGTGGGCTCAGGGGCCCTCAGCGCCAGCAAACAAGTGAACGTAATAATGTCTATTGACTCAGCGGTAATGGGCAACAACAATTTTTTCTTGGTGGCTGATCTCGGGGGGTGCTTGTTGCCGCCCTTACTTACTGTACTCAGGCGCGGGTTGGCCCCACTCACCAGCTGCTCACCCGACTCACCTTCAACTCCGGCGTCTTCACTTTTCTCTCCTAATCAACCAAAGTCATGTGTTCCTGACTGAATATCTTGTTGTATCGTTTTGGCCAACTTTGAACAGTAGGAACTGGTTTCACACATCCCAACACCCCTCTCTATGGGAGTGACATTGATAAGCACGGACTGTGGATGGCAATCGTTGACCAGTTTCAATCCTAGAGCATCACGAAACCTGATGAACGGCTACCAGCACTAACTGTGATTGTCCGTCAAGTTGACGAACGTGTTTATGGGGCAATACTGTGCTGGGATGTGGAATAACCACCTTCCTGAGACTCTGTGGTGGCCGGACTGCAGCAAATTTGCTGGAGAAGGTCAAGGATTTTGCCAGCTCACACTCGTAAAGCCGATCTCGGAATTTACATCTGTCGCTCGAGGCACCTAATTCACATGTGTTATATAAGTAAGCCACTGAAGCAGTGTTGAATTGCTCGCGGTCGGTTATCAGATAATCGGACACGATCCTCACGGACCATGTTGAGAAGCCAGTACTTATTCCGATCCGAGGGCAAGCTTTGAGGTTTGAAATTGAGTAGCGACTTGAAGAATGATATAAGAAATTCTATTAGGTGTACGCGAACAGCGAGCAAGCCAGAGCCGCGTTAATGTCTAGTACAGTTTCTCTAGAAGTCTCTGCTCCTGCACTAACACCAAGTGCTTCTCTGTCAGTTTCCTTCAATACTAAGTACTAGTATTCAAGATTTCGGACATATGAATAATGTCCCCTTAGAAGGACTCAGACAAGACCTGAGGAGGGATACAAGCGAATCGGCCTGGGAAAGCTACCAACCACTTTGCGTCAGAAGATTTTTGCGAAACTTTCAACCTACGACTTTTTGACGTCCGCCAAGATAAAAACTTCCGCTCAGCAGTCACTTAGCAGGAAGAGGCCCTCTAAAAATAATGCTAGGGGAGCCATCAAAGTGCGCTTAGATTAAGCCTAACCGTGATATGACTTACAGAGTACAAGGATATGCAGCTTAGTCGTTTATGATCTAATAAAATCTTTCTATCTACAACGTATTTTACTAAAAATATGGTTATAGTATGGTCAAAATATGCTTCTTTTATCATATTAGTATGGTGATCATTTGACGAAATGACTGTCATTTCTACTAATGGCACTTAGCGCAAATCTTTAGCTACCCCTTCTCATGGTAAGCAATACAGGGCCTTACAGCCTTGGTTAGTACTAGTAGTCGATATCATCAGTAATTAGCCATTGTGAACAGGTATTCGTGATTTTTGGTCCGAGTTACAGCGTAGGTATGTCCCATTCGAGACTTTTTCAAGTCCCCGAGTCAGACCAGCGGCATGGAGGTGGTTTTTCTAGATGTCTCCGCTTCAAGCATTCCGCACGAATATCGTCCGGCTTAAGGAGGGCTAGGCGGACGAGTCCGATGAAGTGTTCTTTTCACACGAGTCTCAAGCGTCTTGCGGATTTATCTGTTTGTTTGCATGCGCTCGGGAAGGCACCGTCCGTCAAACCATTGAAGTAACATTCACCAATAAAATTGTATGCAGCTTGACAATTCGACAGTTGTCTCACGAGATATATATAGGCTGTTGCCGCCGTGGAAAGCTGCAATTTGACCACCCGTCTTTGCAGCTGCTGGCACCCTCTGCTGACTGGGCCATCCTCGCCCCTAGCAGAAACATTCATCATATCATTGAACATATCGTCCAATTCATCCAAAAAGACTGACCTTCAGGCTCGAGTCCCCCATCACAGACACGGGTCTCGATTCTATTTCTAGGGCAGGGATGCTACAAAGGCAGGCTGCTTCCACCGCCTAGCACTGTTTACAAGTCTTGAAACGTCAGCTCTGTGTCTAGCTACCAGAAGGGACCATCGAGCTTGCTGACCTATTTTATCACGTTGAGTGGTGAAGATTGCGAGGTGCAACAGAATCTGCATGATGCCTTGAGGCATATCGGTCACCAGGCCAGAGAGAAGCATTGCTTGTTATGGATAGATGTAATCTACGTCAATCAAGAGGATGTCGATGAAAGAAATGCTAAAGTCAAGAAAAATGAAGGATGTATACGAGTGTGCGGACAGAGTTTTCGCCTGGCTTGGAGTTCCCTTCAATGACGGAGAGACCGGGCTCGCAGTTGAACTGATGCGCAACTTCAATGTGTGTTTGGAAGAGGGTCTCACAAACAACAACGACAACGTAGGCGCAGTTCTCGCAATGGTCAACAAAAGCCATGCTGGTGGAATTCCCGTAAACAGCGTCAGCCGATGGCATTGCAGTGATGGTCTCAAAAATCATACTGGTAAAGAGTATGTATGTACCAGGAGGCCACCACGCCCGGACACATTCATTCTTCTGCGGCGACCGTGTATTTAACAATATCCTTTGGTCTAATCTTTTCAGAATCCCGGGTTACGACGTCGGATTTTGTCGAATCCGGTGGATATTATAGTAATGCATCATCGCTATCATTGGCACGGCTTGTGCGCGAGAAAGTGAATAGTCAACGATTGATCGACCTTATGGTTCAAGTGAAAAGGACGAATTGCACATAGCCAAGGGATAGAGTTTATGCTCCGTTGAGCCATGCAGGTGATGTGGCCCCTGGTCAAATCGCTCTTCATTACCGCAGAAACCTTGTCCTTGTTCATATGGATGTGGCACGGGTTGTGCTTTTCCATCCTGGCGTGAGATGTCTGGAAGTCCCTGGCTGATCTTTGCGCCTGTAAATAATGCTTCACACAAGTATTTATCGATGACGATCGAGCCACGGATACCCTCCTGGGTCCCGGACTGGAGCGCGTCCCCACCGTCCACGTATAGGACAGGACGATATATGGTGGTGCCTCGTCCAACTTGTATGCCTGAATGTTGCATGACAAGCCGCTGTCGTCTAAAAATGATGTCCAGCTGAGCCTAGTGTTCGGTACTATGGTGCCCACCACTAGATACTCAATATGAATTCAATTATATTTCAAGCGTATTCAGAGTACGTTCAGAGGGCGTTTTGAGTGCGTTCGGAGTATGTTCGAGTGCGCTCTGAGTCTCTGAACGCACTTGAAACAGCGCTGGCGCATTCCTTAAATAGGCAAGCTTTTCAGACGAATTCAATAATTCAAATGCCATTTGGGTGTGACTCAAGTATATTTAATAGAATCAATAAAAATGTCTTCTAAAAAGTGTTACAACTAAATTTTTTAGTTTCTAGACTTTAGATTTATAATTATTGAAGCAATTGAATATACTCAAGTGGCATTTGAGTAGTATTAGTACTAATTCGAACTAGTATTTGTTAGAGGATGTAGCAAATAGCGTACGGAGATACCAATTGAATTGATTGAGTTGCTCCTATCAAGAGGAGCATTTGCTCACACTAATAGCTATAGAAGCGCATTACTGCAACAGCTCAGAAACAGCATTTGGCGTTCAATTCGTATAGCAATGCTCACTGCCATAAATAACAGGGCGTAAAAGTTACAAGAGCGTTTCGTGCGTTTCGCATGCGGGGACCCCTGTATCATCCTGCTAATACGTAACAGATACGTATCGTATGCGCAGGGATTCTGACAGTATTGAGTTGATATTGAACAACTAATGGTGAGCATGATAGTATTGAGGAAATCAAGAAGGATTGTTTTACATAAAAACAAACCCGGCCTCTCACAGAAAAATGTCAGCATATAATAGACGGCAACTGATTCCCCTCTTCTTATCTCCATCAACTCTCGTGTTTGTATTTCTCAATGATCCTAATATAGAAAATTGCCTCTTTCGGTAATACTGGCTATGCATCCAGTCACAGAGTCTGTTTCTCTCACACAGAAAGCCGGAACATCTCATTAAACCAACTACATTGGTCGATTAAGCTACCTATAAGTTGTAGGTATGCTGTTAGTGGCCGATGTGATACTGACTCACGGACACCGCCACCATATTGGTGACGGTTGGCGCAAATGGCAGTGAGAATGGCTTCAGGGTTGAAATTATTTGTTTTCCTTTCGGAAGGGAGGGTTAGAGACTAGGGATTAGAAATGGCATGAATTAGCATTGTGAAAGGCGGATGTGGGTGTGATACGGGCGAGATGAGCTGCGGCGGGTTACAGAAATTGGAATTGTGCAAGGAAGGGGAAGGAAGAGCGGGAGGATGTTAGGATCCCAGGGGAGTGCAAGGGCAATAGAACAGCAGGGTGTCAGTGGAATGACTTATTGAGCGCAGAGAACTAGAATCCATCTAGAGAGAACAGAGATCTAAATATCAAGAGGCCTTTATGCTATAGAAGAACGTAGAACCTTCTCAGCAGCTACCAAACAATGCAGCTACCAAACAATGCAGCTACCAAACAATGCAGCTATAAAACAAGGCAGTTGCCAAACAAGAGAATGAACCACCAGAGTCCTCCTGGCCCCCATACCGTGCGCAGGGCTTGGCGGTCATAACAAGCTGACATGCTCTTGGTCTTATAGCATCTTGCTTTTATCATGCTTCAATATGAGCAATTGATTATCAAGCTGTTCCCGAGGCACCGCAATGGCAGCCACCCAGACAATATATTGCGTGGTCTCTGTCGAGAAGACACGAAGTCCAACCAACAAAGAGCTCGCCTGTACATAATCAGCATGGGCGACTCCTATAAACCGAACATGGAAGACCTAGCGAAGGATGTATTCTCAACTCGATCGATCACGGACTTATGCGTAGTGATGCAGTTCGATAGACCTGCTCGTCCCCCAAAGTACGGCACCAAAGGACACTTGGTCAACTTTATCAACCTTGCCGAAGCCGAGAAAGGTAAGGAGGGAGTAAAGCGAACGGTAGAGTTTCGTCATCACGAGAGCACGGTAGACCCCAACGCCATCAAGATGTGGGTCAAGCTTTTGCTGAGGATCTGCCACGCCGCAGAACGTAATGCGAAGACCGAACACCAGGCTAAGGATCCAAGTAAGTCCTCGAAGGTTGTTTCCCCAGCAGAGAAGGAACGTCGCAAGTACAAGGCACGGCCGTCCAACCTGGACCACCTTCATACAATCGATGATTTGTTTGAACTCATTGGTTTGGAAGAGAACGGATCGCTTGACGCAAGAGATAAAGAGCTTCGGGTATACTGGCAACACAGATACAATCAATATCACGACGCTAACGAGGGTTTGCAGCCGTCACCAGACTTTCCCGACTCGCCTATCATAGCCGGCGCGACGGAGCAAGCAACAGGCAGTGGGGGTAATGCTCCTCCACGATTGCAGGCAACAGGAAGCGGCGCCAAATCTCCTGCCCAGCGTGCTGCATTCCAAAGAGAAGTCCCTGACACTCCTGCTTTCACAGAATATAGGGAGCGCAAATCTCCGCCCAGTGATGAGAATGCTGGAAGCAGTAATGGCAATGATGTCGTCACTGGAAGTGGTCCAGGCAATAGAGCCCATCATCGACGGAGGGATAATAGTTCTCGATTGCTTCGTAGGCTGCACCATGGCCCTTCGATGCAAAAGAAGGCAGAATCAGCCAGAAAGATGAATCACAAAACAATTACCGGGAACGCAGCTCCAATGTCTAGGGAACTCAGGTCTGGTAGGAAGTATTAGAAATTGGTCTTATGAAGAACAACACGGGCGTGGCACGTTTCGATGTCAGGTAGCACTTAGTATGAGCAGGCTATTGGCATGCAAGGTCGTCCGTACTACTATACTTACTACGTAGTAGTATGTCATCGAAGTACTACGTACGTAGTATCATTCGCCAAAAGCTTGTCCAAAAGCTTGTCTCCCAAGTGGAGCATTGATCAAAAGCTTGATTGGGGGATGGTGATTCAGTGGGGCGCTGATGGATGAGATGCGATAGATTATCTGCCAATCCACGCCAAGTCTTCTGATTGGGCATGTGGTACTTAGCTAACTTAAACAGGGCGAAGTCTTTTACTCAATCGAACATTGATGTGATCTAAGAAGCATGTCAATTGGCCAAGACGACTTTCTTGTTTGCCTCTGCCCAGTTTGGCTGATTTAGCTTGTTCCATGACCAAGTTCGGAGGTTGGCATTAGGTGGCGGTTGTCGATCTTCTCACTTCAATAACGGTCCACGTGTCGATCTTCTTGCCCAGGATGATGATTTCGGACGAGTCCATAGGGGATGTATCGCAGTGAATCGTGTAAGAATCTTGATTTTGTGAAGGGCTGCTCCCGATCTTGTCAGTGAGCTCAAAAAGAGCTACAGTTTCTAGATCGGCACCTTGTGCGCAGGCAAGTTTTCGTAGCAAACACTTTTCTCATGACCACGACTTCCCAGAATTTCCCACCTACTCTTCCCTTGTCCTTGCTTCCAACATCTCTTGAGCTTCTCGTTGCTTAGAGGTAATCTCCCATAACGACCTCGAAGCTATTCATTCCTCTCTAGATAGCTTACGCAGCTCACAATCATGGGTCTCTTTGCCCGCAAACGTCCAGTAGATGGAGCGACAAATGGTCATGGACCTGCGCCACGAGCCTCCCATGAGAGTCGTTCAAATCATCAGAAAGAGAAGTTTGACATCGACTCTGGCTATTACAACCGTCGCCCATCATTTGGCCAGTGGCTTAAGTGAGAGAATGTCCTTGACGATATTGGATGAAAATGCTGATTCGCACCAGAATGACATGGCTCGATGTTGTGACAATGATCATTATGGGTATGCTAGATATTCTCTGCCACCAGCACGAGCTGACCAGTTTTAGGTGCTATCGGACTCGGTGTATACTTCGCTCGTCCAGCACCATCCCGCTCATTCCCCGTCTACTTCCAAGACGGTGAGGTTGTCTATCCGGACTTCGCTTATCCTCTTCGCAAAGAAATCATTCCCATCTGGGCCGCGGCGCTATTAGCTGCACTCGTCCCTATCGTCGTCTTCCTCTTCATGCAAATCCGAATCAAGTCGTTCTGGGATGTCAACAACGCTGTCATCGGCTTGCTCTACTCATTAATCACCGCGGCAGTCTTTCAAGTATTCTTGAAATGGCTCATTGGAGGTCTTCGACCGCACTTCCTTGCCGTCTGCAGACCGAACATCCTACCAGGACAGGTGACAGGAAATGGATACAGAGAGATCATGTACGATCGCAAGATTTGCACGGGTGATGACAAGCAGATCAATGATGCTCTTGAGTCTTTCCCTTCCGGACATTCGACCGCTGCAGTAAGATACGAATCCTACCAGTTGTCCATTCATACTATCTTACTGACATCTCCGCGTCCTAGTGGGCTGGCTTTGCCTTCCTCTACTTTTACCTGAATGCCAAACTCAAGGTCTTTTCCAACCATCACCCAGCCATGTGGAAGTTGATCGCCTTGTACGCACCAATTCTTGGCGCAACGCTCATCTCCGGCGCCTTGACCGTCGACGAATTTCACAACTGGTACGATGTTGTCGCCGGCGCCATTATTGGATCTGTCATGGCTTTGTCCGCTTATCGAATGGTCTACGCTTCCGTCTGGGACTTCAGATTCAACCACATCCCTCTAACACGTCACACGCCCTTCGCATATGGTGGCGGCGCTCCTGGTGCAGGTGGATTCGAATCAGCAGTTTGGACCCACAAGGCTGGCTGGGGACATGAGGAAGCTCTTGGCGGTGCACCCTTCGATGCCGCGCACGGAATGAGAGGCGTGTTTGGCAATGCAACCGGGCTGAGAAATGGCGGAGGTGAGACCGGCATTGGTCATCACCACCATGGACATGGGTCACAAGGCCAAGGACTTCTGGGTAATGCTGGACGTCATTCCAACGGCGAGGGCGACCTCGTCGACAGCCATCAACAATCGCACGGTGGCGGATTTTTTAACCGAACCAGACACAACAACTCTGCCAATAATGCTACCACCCTCGAGAACACAATATCCCATCCTCACAATCCTGCAGACAATACTCGCTCCTCAAATGACATGATGGCAGAGCCGGGCCTGATGCATGGACATCAGAATCAGACTTATGAGTCAACTGTGTACGGCCATCATCAACATCATGGGTCCGGATCGAGTTCAATCGGGCGAAGACCCGTCCCGCCGGCCAAGGAGGGGTACGCCGGAGGTGATAGGATGGTCTGAACCTTGAACACTGTCTGGTACTAGCGCGGAAGTGCTGTGAAGCTAGGCAGCTAGAAGTCCTGGCAGGGCAGTTGAGATGAGGAAGGTCACGAAAGACGCTGAGGGAGAGGCCGGGATTCACGTATGCAAGGGGTACCGAGTATGGAAGTCAAGACAGGATGCTCTGCATGTTTTGGCTTGAGTTCCTGACACACTCTGACCCGGGCTATTGCAATGAAGACATGGCTCGGGATGAATTGTATTTGAGCCCTTCGGAGAGACCAAGCGCAGCACTACTTAGCTGTTCAGCGGAGCTCGAAAGCGTGATCTGACCTGACCTGACCATACCTTAACATACCACAGGCGGTTGCGGCGCACAAGGTGCTGGCAATCAAACCAATCAATCAATCAATCAACCGGTCAATTCTTCTACCATACTAATTTTGGTATCATCCTCCGAAGGTTCTAACTTGGTGAATCGTTCATTCGTCCGTCCAAACTTCCCAGACCTGCATTCCCACGCCCCTCGCTTCCCACCTCTAACTATCGTTCATCAATTATATGAGTAGATACCTACTTTGCCTTTTTGGCATCAGTGAGCCAGCGGTCAGCCAGCATGAGATCCCTCGGAAGCTTTGCCGCCTCAGATTAAACCAGGTCGTGGCATCCTCTTCCAGCTGGGTAGGCTGCCAAGGATGAAGACTTGGGTATCGGATAGGCAACCTGCATTGAAACCGTGGTGGTGGCAAAGTTAAGAATACCCATATCTCTTCGTGGAAGCACGTTTTCGTCGTTGCGCACTAGAATTGGGGACGGAAACATTCCACGGAGAAAGATTGGTAGTACAGTAGGGAGGTGCTATGGGTTGGTTGTCAGTATCATGTCAGTAGAAGTAGGGCTTGTAGCAAAATACAACATTGCGACTATTGCACTTTTGCCGATTCATAGAGTTAGGGTGGTGAGCGATGCCGATGTAGGGACATCTGCACCTGCATTCGGCTTCGTGAGCAAGGGGGCTAAGCTAGTCGATGCAGTGCGAAGATACGTATGCTTCAGTCCTAGTGCTGGCACGTTCGTCATTCGGTGATACATTGGTTATCGTCTTTTGGTCAAGATATTCGACTAAGATGTTATACATTCCGCTAGACTTGACGGAGATATGCCAGAGCAATGACTGATAACGACGAACAAGATCATGAACGTCGTATCGAAGGTCGCTAGGTACCCGTAACCGGAATCGTCTTGACGGCACCAACATGATGTAGAGGACGAGGATGCCAGCACTATTCATATCTTTCAGCACAGATCTTGCGTCACCTCCTGCCGTTCGCTCGTCTCGATCCTAAAACCGGAATCGAACGCACTCTTGTGATAATGGCTCGCTAGAGGGAGCACAAAGGACTGCCAAGATGTTCCCCTGCAGGTTGCAGAATGTAAGACTCGTATCGTATAAGCATGCTATGATCTGCAGGGGCTCAAAATGCCATGCCACGGCGGCACTCGTTCAATTCGACCTTTCTATCCATGGCACAAACTGCTGGTCATAAGTCGTGATTTACTGTCCGGATATGGTCAGGAAGTGGTAATGATATGATTTATTGGCAATCAGAGAAGACGGTATGGGTTAAATCCGCCATATTGGTTCGGCAGAATGGTTCTTGATAAGTGTCCAGTCAAGAAATGGAAGACTGTATTGTTCAAGTTTGGCATATGGGTTATGTCTCCTCGCCCATGCCATGATAAGAAATGTAGCCCTGAGGTTCGAAGTCAAGTTGATATGATTAGAAGATGAAAGGTCGGCAATGAAACTATGGTGATGGTAGAGGCCAAAGAGAACCTTCTCTCTACCAGTGGTTTAGACGAGGTAAATGCTTGGATTTCTGCCTGGGTAGAGTACGTCCGCCAGAAGTGTATGCGTATAGGTCCTCTGTCTGCGTTCCTCGTTCAAATGTGCTGCGAAGATAGTTTCAATTGCTGGCGTGGCTTCCTATTGAACAATTGTATTTATCTGACACGATTATTTTTTCCCAGCAAAAGGTTTGTCCTCTCGAATTCAGGCATGCCAGCTTGCCGTAATTGTTGCCTGATTTCACAATCTGCGCACTGGAATAGATCATGCCAAGGTAGTCTTATCTGGCATGATTGAAGAATTGGTTGACTCGGGTGAGTTGTAGTGGTCGGATATCCGCGGCAAATAACCGACTTGATTCCCATCCTGTCGGCACTGAAAGGTTATCATTCTCAATATGTCTTTCTTCTCGGGTTCTGCCCTGCAACTTGAGTGTCATTCATCAAAGAAAATGACAGGGTGGCCCACAATCACGGTAACGATGTAGCCCCTTTTCGAGCGCTTTGTGCCATAGTATCCCACCGAGCTGACGTATCCTGGGCTTAGGCTGCAATATGCAACTGTGCTGTAGACTCGGTGACTTAATCCTGAAGCGCGAAGTTGCGATTGAGGTGTAGTCCAGGGGAGTTATTCGTCATTTAGGAATGACTTCTCTGGATTTGTAGGGGTAAAGAGAGGGGCACAATGCGAGCACATCCCTCTCGCAGAAATTAGCTTTGACGTGGTTTGTCGACGGCTTAGCCAACCTGATTGACCGAGAGGTCATGACACCAGTTTTACGGCATTGGGCTTCTTAAGTCAGTGGTTAACCTGAAGAACTGCATAACAAGGAGAATTGAAATCTTTATGATCGAGGCACAAAGAGTTCTTGAAAATGTGAACCATGATTACGCTATTGCAGAAGCAGGTTCACTGCATTGCGCAATGAATGCGCCATTTCAAGAGTCGACCTAGAGGAAATGAAATATAAGACTGGTAATGTATGTTTGTAGCTGATACCACGACTTGGTGTGTCGCGACACAAATCAAATATGAAGAGACAAAAGTCTTGATTCGTACAATCTTCACGTACTCGTACGTATTGCTTTATATAGAGCTCGATAGACTCAAATTCATCCAGTTCGGATCGTGATCAGTCTGGATTGATCATAGACTACCTCTGCAGCCGGAGTCAGGAATCTAGATGAAAGACCTGCCAAAGAGAGGAGCGCTTCTGATTGTAGTGTAACGAACCCGTAAGTCTGTTAAAGTAGAATACGGCCGATAGAACATCGCAGGAGGTTTCTTTGCGCCACAAGATTATGTCAAAATTAGTTGCCTTGCAATGTGAAATTTTGTCTGTTGAGGCAGGCTTTGTACTTGGGCTTAGCTCGACGTTTGCATAAAAATCGAAAATGGCTTGTAGCGGTAGATGCGGATTAGGATTGATATTTGGAGATATGAGAATTTGAAAGAGGTTCGAAACAAGATGGTTGGAAGGTGGTCTGGCTCGACTGAGGAGTATGAAAAATGGAATATTATGGGGAGACTGTCGAAAGTCAACGTCGTTACAGTTTATCCCAGTAGTGAAGAAAGGGACCTGAGGGAGGTAGCTTTATGGCAGCTCTGTGGCTCGCCGAAGAAAAAACAGTATGGAGATGGGAAAAGGCTTCTGCAGCGACTCGCGCCCTAGTCCGTGAAAATGAAGGTAATGTTCTGGAAACAACTTTGCCGATCTCAAGACTTCGATTGAATAGCTGAAACACGGCTGCGCTTAGCCACATTTTCAGTAAGGGAGAGAGGGTCGAGATCGAGGTGAGTTGAAGTAAGGAGTCGATGTCAGGGCAGGGTAGGATCCAGCCCGCGCGACACGATTAGAAGCACTGTACGACAGTATAGCCATCTCATGAGAGCGACCATTGGTACTCATGCTCCCAAGCAGCTGGTTTATGAGGCAGCTGCGCTCTTCAGTTGAGTTAAGAAAACCCTTTAGCTTGAGGAACAAGGCTTGAATATAGGAGATGTCGCCCAGGCAAGCTAAGGGGGAAATGTGCTCAGATGACCATAACAACTAGGGCCTGCTTCTTGACGCAGGCAGCCGAAGCTGCGCCCCGCTAGATGGCCTCAACTTGAATAGCTACCCCGCCACTTCTTTATAAGTGTTCATGGGTCTGTTTAGTTCTTTCTTGCTTGCTTGAGTTTTGCGCCCCGCATTGATCAAGATATATCCGTACTGAAATATGAAAGACTGAGGGACCACAAGATTGCTTTCAGCATCTCATCAGCCGCATTTTCACACTCGGCTGAAACTTCAGCAATATTTTTCGCGTCTCCCAAGGTCACCGCACCTAGTTCTAACGCTGAGCACCGAGTCTTGAACAGAGCAGACGGACCATGGGTTTCTTCAAGTCACTGAAAGGCGAAGGTCCAAAATCTATTGGTGGCAAGGAAGAGTCTCAAGATCAACAGCAGAGGTCTTCTGAAAAACGTCGTCTCTTCGGCCATGCCTTACCGAGTGCGCAGATATTCACCTGTCAGACTGATGCCAGCTGACTTGTTAAACACAGATCAGTATGACCCTCCTGCAGGTCCTCCTCCTTCACACATGAGATCAACCGAATACGAACCACCTCCTGGACCTCCCCCAGGGCAGTACAGCAAGGCGACGGACACATTCGCTCCACCATCTGGACCTCCTCCTAGACAGACCAATGCAACCGAGGACAACCCGCCACCTTACCATGACTGGACAGTGATACCCGACACAGCTTTGCTACCACCTCCACCTGCCATACATTACGAGTGTTCTGCGAATAATGCCTCCTGGGATGACGCCGCCCGTGCGCACGACTGGTGCCGGCAGAACCCCTTGTACTCACCTTCAAAACCCCACCCTTCTCTTTATAATGCAGTTCAGAATGGTGATATCTCCCTTCAGAAACCACAAGAGTTTAAAGGCGATCTTACACAACGTGGCAAAGGACAATGGAAGGCAACAACGAAATTCTCTTGTACAGACTGCATTTTCTTGAGCACCTTGCCGCTTTACTTCGCAGTAGAGGATTCTCCTCTGATGACAGGGAGATCCAAGACCATATACTTTGAAGTGAGACTACTTGCCACCGGTGGAAATATTGCCAGGCAAGCGGCCGGTGTCGCTGTAGGGTTCTGTGCAAAGCCTTATCCTTCATGGAGGCTTCCAGGCTGGCAACGTGCGTCACTGGGCGTTCATGGGGATGATGGCCGACGATTTGTAAATGACCCCAACGGTGGAGTCGACTTTACAAGGCCTTTCAAGCCAGGGGAAACTGTAGGTATTGGAATGAAATTCAGTATCGCACCGAATGTCCAAGGCCATGGTAAAGCTCATGCAGAGGTGTTTTTCACCAGAGATGGTAAGAGAGACGAAGGCTGGCAAGTGGACGAAGAACGTGATCGGGAAAGTGACAGTGTGCTTGGTCTGGAGGGGGGGATGGACCTATATGCAGCAGTTGGCATGTTTGGCGCTGTTGACTTTGAGGTACAATTTGCGCCAGGAGGTTGGCTCTACCAACCAGAAAGTGCCTGATATCTATAGCAAATCAGATAAGTCTGGTGCTCAAGGTTTTGGCTGCTGGCTCGGTGCATATAACAGTGTGAAACAAGGTCATACTCTGCTGTGACCTGGTCGGTGTACACGTAATACATCATCTTGTATGGTGTTTTGTGCTTGCACATTCAACAACCAAAGCTCCTTTGGCCCGGATACTGGAAGAAATCCGGGCCGCCTTCCACGAATCCCCGAAGCTTTCAGCCCTTTACAGATCTTCGGTGGATGACTCAGGAAAAGGGGCTGCCAGGGGTGCAAAGTCTTTGGAAAGGCTGCAGGAATAGCATAGTATGTGATATGTGATACGTCAAATAACGCGGCGTTATCTCACTAGAGTGTGGTTGGGCATGAAAGCTTGTTTAGACGTCGACGAGGTCAGGAAGTAGATCTTTGACGCGCCTTTTAGCAATATTTAACTCAGCCACGTGGAATGACGACGGTCACCACGCCTTGTCCACTCGCTTTTTGATGTGAGACGACCATGTCGAACGGCCGCCCGGTAACTTTATCTCGCATAAGATCTGACAATGTTCCACCGATATATTGCGCTTAGGAGGCTGTACCTGTCGTAGGAGGGTGCCGTTGATTGCATTTCACAGACGATGCTATTGTAGGCAGACCTCTTGGGTTCAGCGTCAACAGAGCTTAAGCATGTCATCACAAACCCAACGCCAACCACTTGAACGAATCTTAGGCCCCTTGAATTTTATGAACCAAAGCTGGAATGCGTATACTTCCATAGGCACTTATCCAGAACTGGAGGTGACAGCGGCAGCGGCAGCGGCAGGGTCGAATAATGAGCCGAGATCATCATGTACATGATGCTTTAACTTTCCGGGGGGAAGCAAGTGCCCATCTCCCCGGCGTTTCTGGCTAAAAATTGCAAGATCAAAGGTTGCTAGTGTGTAACCTGCGAGCATGTCTTCTCCAGTCCGCCAATCCATGCAAGAAGGCCTACTGTTGACTTGTTGTGATTGGAAAGGTTCATCCCGAGCCGAAATGCTGCAGAATGTACGGAGCAGTGGTTGAGCTACGAGAACAAGCACGACTCAACATTTCTTCCGTTGTACATAGTCAATGCACTAACATGGAACCAGCGTAAATCTTCTGTTGACTTCGGCCACCGGTGAGGCCTTCCAGGTACTATCAACCCTTGTACTGCCATGAAAGTTTTGCTATGCTTGTACGGATGTCATCTGTTGTCTCGTTGCGGTGAGATAATGCTCGAACACTAGGTCTCTGCCATGGTCTTCGCTCGCTTCTGCAGAGCCAGTAGGTTTCGCCATCAGGTCGAATCGGTTGTGATTACTTGAATTCCTAGGTGATGCCCCCACGTATGCGCCCCTCCTCATTAAGCCTTTCTCGTTCCATGTATAGGATGGTATTGGAGCCAATATCTCATATGGACTTGGATCCAAAGAGGCCACTGACCCGACATGCTCGGCTACATTTACGTAGTAGGCAGTCAGTGAGCGTCAACTTCAGGGGTCGAGGTGGAGGTGGTTAACATCTAACGGGACGTCACTTTGCCGATCAAGCTTGGTCTTGAGCTAACGCCAGGCTTTTCTGTCACAGACCAGGCATGGACCGCAACGTAGGAGACCGAAACCATGAATCAACCAAGTCTTCGCAGAGGGAGCCGAGAAGCAAAGTGCGCTAGGTAATAGGTACCGATACCATTGGTGCAGAGGCTATTGCCATGGACTCCAAAGTAGTAGGTGGTCGACAACTTGCCTGCAATGAAGAAATAAAAGTAGCGTCTGTCTTGGACATGAAATAACCTGCACGTTCCCATATGCAGACCAAGGGAACATTGTTGGTTGTGCAGAAATAGGCAGGGTTTTCTCCCACTAGTTAACTAGAGTAGTGGAGCAGGAAAGCCGCTGCAATCGCTGGGCATATGGTTCTCCGCGCGTAGTTAGTTAGGGCTCGGTCTCTCGCAAAGCCCCAATTCTTTTGTTATTTTTCTCATTGGATCTCCGCACGTGTTCTCCCCTTGACAGCATTGTATGAGCCTGATGCTGATGCAGATGCAGATGCAGCATGCCAGCGATGCTTATTCTCAAATACACTTTCACTGAGATAATAATCTTATCGGGCAAAGACGGCCCTTTTTTATCTCAACGCATTTGCTCTCCGTGTTTCGGTTCCGAAAGCATGTCTGTCGTTTCAGCATGCTCAAGAAACGTGATAAGCTACTAGTAATTAGCAAATTCTACACATGCCAATCTTTTTCAGTTGCCTCTATTCTGGAAGTTAGTCTTTGGTGGCGCCGTGCCCTCCTCACGTTTGTGAAGAGTGGGGTTGGTGAGTCTGTTGGTGATCCATTCGCGCCCCTTGAACCTGGGGAGTGCAGATACTACTTAGTGCGCTAATCACTCACCCTGGCTAACATCGGGCTTGGGTGGACTTCGCGTCTAGATTACCCGGGCTTGGAAATCCTTGGTAAATATGGAGTACATATCGTGATGTTCTCAGTGCATCGTCAACCATCGATCTCGCTGAGAATGTCAGATCTAGAACAAATTGCCTCGTAGTGACAGCAGCGAGATACTTTTCTTTTCAGCCTCAACGCCTCGAGTGTGCAGATCTCTGCCTCAGGTGGAGATGGAAGGCGTCATCCGGCAGGCAGAACGTCTCGTACACTTTCCCTTCCCATTCTTGTACCTTGCCTGGTGTGCTGATCAAGTACCTGCGACCTTGAGTTGCAGTAGTTGAGAAGACTGGAAACAGCAGCTGCAATTGTGGATATGGTTTAATCAAATCGGCTGGATTCAAGTGGCACGAGTTCATGCAGAAGATACCTAGTCCCTCTAGCAAGAAAGCGATGCGAACAACGGCCGAGCCGGCAAATGACGAAAGCGTGCGGACTTCACAGTGGTCGGTTCCAACTCAGCCCCATGATGACTGCTCGGGACTTGAGGCTAATCACCACTGAGCCACACAGCTATTGGCATCAACGTCTATCTTGGTAGATTTTGAGAACGGGCATGACCTTATGATTTTGTTACCAATGATTGAGTACCCAGGTAGGGATGCGGATATGCACAAACAGTGGAAACAGTAACCCACCATTGGGCCCATGGTAGACAAGAATAATGACTCTAATGCTGGTTCAGAGCTGGGGGACTTTATCGGTACACCTTGATATGCACCTCTCCAAATCTGGAACCTGCCTATGTTTTGCCGTCTTCGTACCCTTCCACCCTCCTTCCACCCTCGGCGGCTCGATCTCACCTGTCATCCCCCACATGCAGCCAATAAATGCTAAATCTCCAGTTCAAAATTCACTAGATACCAAATTTCAGATCATTCCCGCCAGCACGTTGTTGATTGTAGCTTGCACGAAGGTCGCACAGACAGTCACTATGCCGGAGTCTTCAGTCTACTACACGGAACACATATATCCACCACCCCTTCAACCACCCTTAGCCTTTCTTTGCTTGCTCTTCTTTGATACTGTCATTTCCTATCCCCCAACTCGTCTGCTTGTTTGGCTTGTTGTATCTTCAAGGTCATAGTCTAGGTGGTTCTATCACCCGTACAGTCGTTTCCTGAAGGTTGGCTTGAATAGCTGCAGTTCACCATGTTTTCAGTTGCTCCGCTCTCCTACCTGAGTTGCTTTATAGGTCTTTTGTGAGTGCTCCTTTTCAGTCCGGGCTGACAAGGAGGTGAGAGCCACTGTAGCAGACGCTGACTAGTCGAGTTGCGACAGTCTCTACCGCTATGTCCGATATGTTGTCAACCTCGTCGCCTTCTCCTGCTTCCGTCCGATACCTCTACCAGAAAAGCCAAGCTTGACGTCAGACGATGTTACCGTCATTCTGCCGTCGCTGGAAGGCCGGGGCATGGAACTAGAGCACACCATCGAGTCGATATTGCAGAATGAGCCCAAAGAACTCATCTTGGTCACCATCCAGGCAAACCTTGAATTAGCACAAAAGACCATCGCAAAAATGCCTGCAAGTCAACACGACAGACTGCGCTGTCTTTCCGTCCCTAATCCCAACAAGAGACGCCAGATGGCGCGCGCTATTCCTGAAGTCAACACCAAGATCATCGTCTTCGCTGATGATGATGTATCATGGCCTCGACAGACCCTGAAATGGATGCTGGCACCATTCGAGAACGAAAAGTACGGTGGAGTGGTTACATGTCAGCGATTGCGGCGTAAGGAATATCCGATATTCTCGCAAAAGAGAATATGGAGCTTCCTTGGTGCGCTCTATCTAGAAAGAAGGAATTTCGATTGTGCTGCAACCACGTTCATGGATGGCGGGGTCCCTTGCATGTCTGGCCGCACTGTCGCCTACCGCACGAAAATTCTTCGCGACAAGAACTTCACGTATGAATTCACCAACGAAGCATGGTGGTTTGGTAAATACCGCCTGAATGCTGATGACGACAATTTCATCACCCGGTGGATGGTATCTCATGGCTGGAAGACGTACATGCAATACCACCCGGAATGCGAGGTTCAGACAATCTTGGAGGACAATCCCAAATACCTGAAGCAATGTGTACGATGGTCTAGAAGCAATTGGCGAAGCAATCTAACCAGCATGTTCACCGAACGACACATATGGAGGTAAGCCAGTGCCAGTTGGGGGGTGAAATTGTGAGGGGCATAAAGGGCCAATGCGCGTCTGGACTCAGGCCCCCATACAACGGAACCAGCGCTAACACAAGTGTCGATCAATAGTGGACAGCCATACTCGGCTTATGCGGTGCACCTCACCACCTTATCACCTCCGGCATTCATTGGCGATTCAACTCTCGTCTGGCTACTCTGGAAGGCGGGCCAGACTTGGCCAGAAGAACAACAACACCTTGCCATCTACAGCCTCCTCGTATGGATGTTCATCAGCAAGTTCAGCAAGAATCTCGGTCATTATATTCGATACCCCTCTGACACCGCCCTCCTTCCGGTATCAATCTTCTTTGGCTGGTTCCATGGCTTGATCAAACTTTACGCCATGGTCACTTTGGATGTGGTTAGTGTTTCCCAGCATCGCAATTTTCCCCAATATTTTTGCTATATCCGAAACAACAGCTCTCTTACGCATTCTGCTTTCACATGGCAGACAATCACTAAAACTCGTCCTGCAAATGTTCACTGCTGAACTACGCTACCCTTGGTCCTTCGTCCTCTTGTGCTTGCTCTACTGATCACTCTTCTAGACTGCTTGGGGAAGTCGAGCCGGAGCAGACACAAATTCCGACCGTATGAGGATCATCACCGAATCTGATCGTGCTGAAGAATATCGACTCGCGCTCCGTCCATACACACAGTAATGGTAATCACCACCATCCATCCTCTACAATAAAAACAACAACAACAACAAGACAACATGCGTCCACTCTTCCTTTTCCTGAGCTGTCATCAGCACCGTCCCATTCGTCAAATAGAACCAACAAACTTCACGAATTCATGACCGAATGTAATAATATGGCCGTTGAGACGCTCAGGAGAGACAACAAAAACGTCGGCGTCATCGATCTGGCAATTCGATTCTTCAAAAGCTTTATATTCGAGCGAAGATTGACTAGCCGATTCAGCGGGATATGCCTATGGGCAATGGGTGGCATGCATATGCTTTCAACCTTTTTAGACGATAGAAAGGCACTTGATTGTTTTCGTAATTTCATAGATCTCCTGGAGCTTGCGTGAAGCAGATTTGGGGAAGGACGGCAATCACGTTATCAGTGATGCGCGTCAGGTCTCATAGAGCAATAATCCTCACATTTTGTTCTTTCCTATAATGCATCGTACTATGTATTACGTATGACTCGCGATATAGGAGAGCTTGTAATTGGAAATCCATAATAATCAAATGATGTAATGGCTTGAAATCTCATCATTATCATTAAATCAAACAGTTTCCGTAATCCTAGCACAAAAGCACAACAACTCACTGATGCAGCATTGAGCTTTAATAGCAGTGCAGGTATCTGTGTAATGGACTGGCAAATGCATCAAGCTCTCGTCTGCGGCTGTAAAAGATAATCAATTAAATGCTTCTGATGTGTGGAGCAGATATCTTCCAAATGAGTATACGCACGGATGAAATCTTGCGCACATCGAACCCATCACGATTCCAGCATTGATAGACCCAATAACAAGAAACCTGTACCGCCACTGTACGTCACAGTTTACAGAAACTGTTGACAATTGGCCTCTCCTAGCGTATGGACCCTCCACTTTAACCCTAGGATAGGTGGAAATTTGGAATCAAGACGTCTATCAGCCACGAAGAGCTGTAGGCGGTAGCTCAAAGTATGCGTTCCTACTACGTAGGTCCACCCCAGCGAGTTTCACCATTTTGCAGAACTCTCTTCGATCTCTGCGCCCATGATGTGTGCTAGTTTCTCGATCTTCACTCAGCCTGGAAAGCTTCGGCCCGCCGCCTTATCGCTCGGCTTAGAGTATGCATATCTTGCCCGAAACGCCACCAAAGTGCCCCTTCACTGCTGCTCAACAAAGATTTCCACACCTGAGCCCATCTGGCAGGTGCTCGGCCGAAACGACCATCATGCATCATGGTGATGTACGACACATGTAACGGCGAAGCGTCTCTTCTATCCAACGTCTGTCATGCCCCGGCAGGTTTTTGTGCGCAAGGATCCCGACCTGTTTGTATCAGCGACCTTCAGGGGACACGATTCCGACCCTCGATACGAAGGCCTGGAAGGTCGGTCCCGGCATCCTCGTTTGCAGCGACGCCAATGTTTGGCCGACCATTCTCCACAACCCGGCTGTCGGAGACCGAAGTCCGCATTTACGGAGACGGGGTTAGAAGTCCTGGAACTTTTTATGGTGTCTTCTGGATCCCATAGACCAAGAGGGGAGACCTCACCAGCGATCATATGCTCAACCCCCCAAATTATTGAGTGTCTGCAGCTTGACGTACCACAACGATCAAAGAGCGAAACAACGATGATAGGTACATGCCCTGGAGTGGATGCGCTGGCTTTCACGCCGTGCTCCTGATAGGTCGTTTCTGATGGAAAGATGCACAGTCTCAGCGCCAAACCTCTGATCGAACAGGGAAAAGGCCCTTGGGCACACCACATTGAGACTTCAATGCAGCTGTGCCCCTGAAAAGTCTCAGTAATTGAACTTGAATGCTATGTGGAAAAGCACATGTTTTTGAGATATTTGCAATACATTTTAACCTTTCGCAGACGCGCATGTAGACGTGCATGAAAACGTAATCATCAACAAAAGCACACAGCGCTGTACGTCTCAGTGCTCACCCCTGAGATATGGTATCTATTCTAGACAAGAATGATTTTGGGAGACACCGACGAAAACAGGCCTTGCCAGGATGTGAAGTGTCGCTGTGATCGGCAGACGTTCCCTGGTCATGGAAGAACATTGTCTCATTACAATCATCTGAGCACCATACAGACCAGTAACTAACATAGAAGCCTTGATCAGTTGAGAACTTGGCTGCGTCACAAGTTGTGTCGATTCAGGCGCCGTGTTTCAAAAGGAACCCACATTTCTATTTCATAGCCATACCAACAATCCGAGACAAATATGCTGGAGAAGAATGTGAAGAAACGTATACTTTCCATTTCTCTTAGGGCAAAGCGTGTTCTGTTGCACAGACTGTTATGGAACAGCTAAGACAGGCTGAGCTATGATGGTGTTGTCTACCAGTCGAATCTTCAGTGTGTTCTTATTTTCTTCTGAAGAACACGGAAGGTGAGAACATGTCCCGATGCGGTGGACACAGTATTGACATAAGTCTGTCAATCTATGGACATTCACAGATCTGCCGTACATGCTGGCTCCCCCGAAGCCACGAAACCCCACGAGAAAGATTGCGTCGTCCATACCACATATGGAAGGAGCATATTCAGCCCCTCGTGTACCGCAAACCGTTCTCCAGGAGTCGGCTTTTTCTTGAAGCGTGGAAAGTCTTTCACTAGATTCGAGTCGCGAGCGTACAGAAATTAGCTCAATTTTGAAAAAGAAATTCCAAGAAACTCCCGAACTGGATCAGTACCCGGACAACATGACAGGCTTCGGCTCATCAACCATAATGGTAAGGTTAAAGAAGTATTTTGTAGACAGCCGCATATGGAAGAAAGTAGTAGCAGTGTTTTAATTGTGCCCGCCCTTATTCACCCTTAATGTGTTCACCTAACCAATTTTTAGCTTGGGTATTGCAGAAGACAAGAGGCAGTATGCTATCGCATACCTGGACGCTGAATTATCTCAATCAGACCTGGGAAGCTTTCACTACAATCATCCTCTTCTCTTCGGTACTCACATCAAGGTCAATTACGTAATACGGCTTGCCATTAAGGGCTAGATAGGTGCTAAGCTATGCCAAGCAACGCTACAAAAAAATGTCCGCCCCACTTACCGAACATGAACTGCACGACACGAAAGCAGTTCTTGTTGGCCGGAAAGACAACATCTTGCGCTCCATCGCATGAAAATGCCATTTTACACTTGACTTCATATCGATATCTACTCCCTCCACAATATGTCTTCGATGCGAAATGCAGTCGCTCGGCGTCCTCATAAAGAGCGGTCTCAGCCCAAAGCCCGGGAGAAATGGGGAATCCTAGAAAAACACAAAGTACACAGTCATTCTTCTCTATGCCACGGACCCAAGCAACAAGCTCCATTTCATTTAGGAAGCGCAAACACCTAGCTAACCAGGTTTCATGTCCATTTAGGACTACAGCCTCCGCGCCCGTGACTACAACCTCAAAAAGCAGAAATTAGCCATTCTCTCACAGAAAGCCCGGAACAGGAACGAAGATGAGTTCGCATTCGGAATGCTGTCCGCGAACAAGGCGCAGGCGGGTAAGCATGGCAGGGTTGATACGCAAGCGAATAGATTGAGTCATGATGCAGTGAAACTGCTTAAAACCCAGGACGCGGGATATCTTCGGACTGTGGCCGGAAGGGGCAGGAAGGAGATCAGCAAGTTGGAGCAGGATGTTGTGATGACGAAGGCATCGGGAAATGGTAGAAAAGTGCTCTTCGTGGAAGAGGACGAACGGCTTAACGGGACGAAGGGCAGAGCGGAAAAGAGGAAGAAGCTGAGTAATGAGGTAGCTGCGGCCGGAAATAATCAAGAAGAACAGGAAGTCACTTCCCTAGGTACCGAGAATATCGCATCCGTAACAGGGACGACTGTGTATGCAATTGACATCGACTCGTCTTCGACCAAGCCTACCGCACCAACATCAAAGAAGGCACTTGCCGCCCAACGAGATGCCATGCGAGACCTGCGCGCTGCACGGAAGCGCAGAAAACGTCTTGCAGAACTGCGGGTTGCAAAATTAGAGGCATTGAAGAAGCGGCAGAGGGAGATCATGGCTGCCGCTGATGAATTAGAACTGCAAAGAGCGAAGATGGCGAGGACGGTGGGTGGAGTCAATAAAGATGGCATCAAATGGAAGATCAGGGAGAGAAAGCGATAATGCGGCCGGAGAAGTATTTGTCTTGAAGAGGATATTCGAGGAACCCATCCTCCTCCTAACAACGAATACGAACGGAAGACAGTGCAAGATCGATCCCACTGCATCTTGGCCTTAGCCGCTATGACATACTGCGACCGAGTGCCAGCCGAATAGGACCATGTCCATACGGATCAATCAGGCTTCCTGTATATGGCCTAGTATGTCAGTCACGAACGTCAGTGGCTTTCACAAAAATTGACTCTATACCGCAGCTCATCTCATTTTTAGCGCTTCAGTTCAGCCCGTGTTCCACAGCCAACGTCGCCAATATCCGAGAACAACCCCGGAATGGTTCCTATCATAGTGGAGAGTGCCCGGCAGGGAAGAAAATTGCTATCAGCTAGGTAGTGATCACACCTCCATTGCTCGGCCTTTACGCCACTTCTCGTTGCTTCTCAAAGGGTCCCATCATTTTAGTAGTACAATGAGAGTACCAGAGACCATTGATTCCCTTGAACCGTTGCGCAGTTCCCTGTTCAGTCTTTTCCGGACTAGCATAACAATTCCTGCTTCATGCGGGCGTCTGCTAGAATATGCCAAGACAGGGAAAAGATGAAAGCTCAGCATATGAAGAAATGAGAAACCGAAACAACCGGGCAATATTCTTAAGTGTCTCAGAGAGGAAAGAGAGGGCAACATTCAAGGTATAGAAACACAAACAAGCCGTACGCAGATGGCGAGACTAGCACCCAGAGCAGATCCACCACGACCACGTCTCCATACTCAGCCCTGCCGAAACCTTCACTGCAAAAGACGTCGTTCGGATAACGATCACCCTAGTTCCAAGACGTTGTGCACACTAGGATGAATCAAAGATTACTTCGATGGAGACAACATTTCTATCTGAGAAGAAAAGGACAAAAGGGCAGAAAGAATGTTTGTCTAAACATAAGTAGTGAGCGAGCAGCAACCGTGATGCAAATGACGGCAGCGATTGTGGGAAAGGGGACGGTAATTGATGGCAGGAGGTGGGACTCTTCGACGAGCGGAAAGAAGCATGGCCCTAAGAAAGAAGAAAATAGGGGTAGAGGTGACGCTTTACGTGCACGAGAGGCACTGCGAAGCGGGCAAAGTTGCGCTTGTATGCCGAATAAAATGCTTTGCGCTGGATTTCACCGCATTGCCGGGATGAGCATTCAAGGTGCTGGGCAAGGTGATGGCGCTCTACCTGTATACAGACTACTAACAATGGAGTGGTTGAACTGGGATCTCCAGTCGAGTGTGTCTCCCCTTGAGAACGAACTCAAGTCAAGATAATGGTGAACTCGGCTACTTGATAGTCAATTTGCAGATCGTTTACGAAGATCATAATCTGACTATCAACCCATCGCCTAACACCCAGAACACAGCCATTACTCCTGATCCGCCAGCTAAGGAGTCGGACCAGATAATTCGTCAAGACATTGGGTTGACCATGGGCCCAAACGCCCTGCAGCGCCTGATAATAGCGCTTATAGCTGCCGGTCATGACCTCCAATCAACGCCCAGCAGAACCAATCAACCCCGCGATATATCGTTCGCTCATTAATTCAATTTCCCTGCCGGAAAAGAAATCTCACCCTTCTATCCCGCTACCTCCACGTTCTCCTACGCCTCTCTCTCATCCAGCCGCTGCACACCTGCCTCCCATTACTTCCTGTTCCTATGCCGTGTCCATTTCCATCTCCATATTACCTCCGCCTCGTTGGTCCGGGAGTTGTGTTAACTCTCCGGCAGCTCGAGGACGTGAAACTCGTGGATTACGATGAAGAGCAGGGTGGTGGTGGTGGCGGTGGTTGGTTGGTTTAGGGTTCGGTTGGTGGTCTATGAGGATGACTCGGAGGTTAGGTGAAGGAAAGGTGAGTTTGTGGATCTGGAGCTCCGCCATCACGATGAATGATCTAGGGGGTGCTACTGCTCTTTGAGGCTTGGCTTGTGGGGCGAAGACTTAAGACGCTTGGTGTACTATGGCGGATCAAGGTGGAAAGACAGAAAGAGATAGGCAAGCAAATCGCTGATATGTCCTACGCATATATATACATACACGCTTGTGACTATTTTATCATTCCACCAAGGCGCATGGTCCCGAGAACCGCTCAAGGCGCCGTCGTATCAACTCCTGATGTTGAACCTCCGAGTACAAGATCTTCCAAAGCGCTCTATTCAGCAAGGCTGAATCGCTACCTCATCGGTTGGCTTTACATTGCCCTGTGGCGCTGGCCGGTATGGCATGCGCCTTGCAACCACCGTGGACTTGACGCCTCTTCCTGCTATTGTCTACCTTGCATCAGGGATAAAATCTGTTTTTCTTGATGTGGATGCTCCAATAGGAGCTGATAGCAAGCGAGATGAATGAACAGAGATCTTTCTCAATGTAGGAGTGGGAGCGTACCTACTTAATTAGGCAGGTGAGACTACTGGGAGAGTACAGCTCGAAAACGTACTTCTTCGAATGTGAAAGTGGTAATCAAGAGGAGTTTCTGATCTGAGCTCTGTTATGGTTAATTATGGACTATGGACCTGAAAGCTGCGAGTCATGAATAGAATGTGAAGCTGATTGGGGTGGGCTTCATTACTCCATTTCGATAGGTGTAAAGAAGGTACGGTCTAATTCTCTTAAGTTGCCGATTTCGATACAGCTCCAAACTAAATCATCACCTACTCCCTACCATATGCAGAGTCGACCCCGGGCGGTATGAGCGGGATGTTGAACGGAACCGGATCAGGGTCACACTCGATTGATGGCCGAAGTTATGGAGTAAATAAGAACCAGGTTCGTAGATGTGATAGCTGGTCACAGATCTGTGTACTTCCGGATCTCTTTCGTGAATGGAATCAAGCATCTCCAAGAAATACTCATGTAACGCGTTCGTTTGCGTAAAGGTTTTTATAAAAAGTATTTCTAGTATGTGGTGTGGTTACTCTTATACACGTACAAACAACAAGACTTGTTGCTTAGGATAGGATATTCATATCATCTTTCCTTTCTCCCTGACATTAGGTGGTGGGTCGATGGTCGATGGTCGATGGGCCGGATGGGGCTGATGCCCGGGATGGTCGATATCCTAATTCTTTACCATCTACTTCTACAATAGATGGCTTTTCACCATGCATATATTTGTCCGTGATTTCCGTGGCGCACGTACCCAACTGAAGGCCTTGATAATCACTCGGTTCGACAGGCGACTGACAGTAGCCTCCAGTCAGCATGCGCTCCACCAATGAAAGCAAGCAATGAGATCAGTTTACCTTCTCCGGCTGCGGAGAGCCATCACGACCGTCTGGTCAAGCCACTCGCCTTGACCTCTGGGTCGCTTGTACGCTAAAGGAAAAGATATGCTGAAAACAACAAGGCTAAAGAGAATGTGCCCCAAAATACCGGGCTAGAAACGATAGAGAACACCGAGCCAACAGTGCTTGAAAGGGGCCATCACGTCAATTTTCACTTCTCGTGCAAGCTAAACATGGCCAAGGTGGGACCCAAGGAAGCTACACCGACGTCTTCGGTGTCTCTAGGCATTTTGGAATCAGGAAGAACTTTTCACATCACGGAAAGTTCGAAAATGACCAGGGCGATGAGTCCCGTGCAGGTCCGTTTGGTTGCTAACGGAGTCAACATAGAGATTGATAGTGTACTTGGTAGCGTATACACTAACGATCATTAACTTTTATTATACTTTCTCTACCCAGGTCGAGTACGTAGTATGGTGCAGTAAGAAGCATAAAGCCCATGATCTAGTGCTGGAAGCGGCAATCATTTCTTCGGCCCCAGGCAGATAAGCGGTACAGTGGCTGCTCGGGACTTCAGGACCTGGTTGACAGGGAAACACTAGCTCACCTAGCAATTTCATATCTCCACAATTTGTCTGGAAGTTTAATCTCTAGCCCTACTGCAGCCCACGTTGATGGTGAGACATATTGTGCAGAGGCAGTCTCACCATCATGGTGAACGCTCGGGAAAGGGACTTGGAACTGGATGCATCAGTCACATCTGGCCATGCTGTGTAGATCTGTCAAGCGCGTCGACGTAGCATGCTTTTCCATTTCCTTGCGACAGAACTCAGGGCGCCTGTTCAAAATGCCGTCCGTCCATTACAAGGCAATTTTGATACTCTGGCTGACCTCTTTGCCCTCGTTTGATCCATGATCACCTCTGGTTCAGTAATGGCCGACTCCGTGGACCAACCTAGTAAAAAATAGTAGCGTGCGGCAGGGCCTTGTTTGTAATTCACGTGTTTGAAATCTACGCTCGAGCAATCAGAGATGGTGATCTTGCGGAGTCCGGTTCAGATCGCGGCAATCGACTCATCCTAACATGTCCCAATGATCGGAGCAGAATTGTCCTTGGCACGGTCATTTCGTATGTCCAGGAAGAAGTAACACCGAAGCGAAGTTCTATGATGAAACGTAACTCAGCTATCCATGCATGGTGAAGGCGTCACGTTTGACCGCCATTGATTTTCTTGGTTTGAATGTTCAAAATCATGTGGTCGATAAAGCGCACGAGTAGGATTTCGCGTGCTGGAGGGTCTTAAATATCAATTCGGGTTGTGGAGGGTGGGAACCTGAACGAACTTTGTAGGCGTTGCTGTTCAAACGGAATATCTGCAGCAGTGCTTGTCCAGGTTGGGAAGCGCACATTTCTTGGGAAGATGTGTTCCACTCCGAAACGAGCATACGGTTCCGTGCAACAAGATCGCTTGGCATAGCCCTCTCCAGCGCTGTTACAGCGACTTCAGCTCACTATTGACAGTTTTGAAGATGTAGAAGCTGCCTAGATAGAAAGGGGAGGGTTTATAGAATAGCTGCCACTTTACGCAGGCTTAATGAAGAATTCTTGTAAAGTAATTGAACTGCTGCGTCGACACGCTCAAAACTTGATAAGTCAACATATATATATCAGTTATTATGAGTATCAACAGAAAGAGAGAATACCCAGCTTCAATTTGAGCCTGTTTGGAAGAGATGTAGCCTTGTGGCGGCGAAATGGTGCCTGTTCAAAGTATGCCACGTCAAAATGTATTCTGCATAATATTTGTCCACCTTTCTGGCGTAAAATGGCTCAATGTGTTATTGGCTGACAGCCGCGCGGCAGATAAGCGGTATTCTCTCCACCAGCAACAAACCCACAATGTGACCTTAAATCCTTTAAAGCCACATTAGTAGCGTCAAGTGAGGCAATGATAAATTGGGTCATGTTATGACGTACGCCAGAAAGGTGGATACATGGAGTGGCTAATTCCTGTTGCCCCCCATCTTTGTGAACGATCAAAAACTCAGAATCAACAAACCCTTCTTGAGAAGAACAAGGGACAGAGAGTCAAAAGGCAAAGTCTTGCCGCCTTGCACATAATTTAGAGGTTTCTCCCCAATCAAGAATCACTGAACGCGCTTAAATATCCAACCACGCAACTTTTTGATCATCTCAGGCTTGAACTACCTCCTTTGTACATCTTCACATTCCACCAGTGGCCTCAGTTCAGGCTCCACTCCCGTCAATCATCTTTCATGGGAGTATTCGTTGTTATTAACCATTTTATATTGTTGCGATAGGACCCTACAAGCGCTGATTCAGATTGACTTATTCCTCTGTACTTGCCAGTGTGACAATAATAATACTTTTGGTTCTAATGCTCTCCACCAAGAATTGCATAAGCTATCTGGTCTTGACGAGAGTCAAGCCATTACCTGTCTTGTTTGTTCGAAGCATGATTGTTGAAGGAGTTTGTCCTTCGTGTTTGTTCTCATATGTTCCTTTCTTGGACGTTGTCCTCCATTGTTCCATATCACGACGTGGGTAACCAGTGTTAGCTGGATTTTCTCGTTCTAAATAGTCAAGATGGATATGCTGCGAATGCACCTAGGCACTTCCCGGGCGTTTGAACTGTTTCGATTGCAGGATGATGCTTGTTTGAAAGAGCTTGCCCTTTTCCCCCGACCTCCTAGATGGTTTGAGATCAAACCTTTCTTTTCAGATCCTCAGTATAATATGTAAACTCATTCCTTTCCAAGCCCAACCTTCGGTTACGATCATTCTGTTTGAATTGCATTGTAGCATCGGATTACATTTACGGCTACAGCAAATGAACACACAACGGCGGCCCAGACGCTCGACTCCCCATCGAACTGGCGGTTGGTCTCGTGCTTCGACAAATACCCACCACAGATCAGACCTAGCTTCGACCCACCAGAATGCATTCTCACATCAATCTTCCAGGCGACCAAATCGGCCCTTGACGAACGCTTATCACCATAACCGTCCTATCAATAATGCATGTTTCGCCCTTGGGAATGGACCTTTGCCACCAACGATCCCTAACTTTTCGGGCAACCACCAGAAACCAACGCATAATCGACCTCACCCAAATGCATACCCGCAACACATTCTACAGCACATGCCGTTATCGTCATGGGTGTCTCCATACCCGAGTTATCATCCTCATACGGAACCATTCCATGGACATCCCCCATATTCACACTCTTCCAGCTTGAGTATCCCCGACCATGCCATTTCTCAACCCGCTGCCACCATGAGCTACGCTTCATCACAGACCACCAACCAGTCACTAGACGTTATCCGGTGGCAGATGCAATACGGCAAGCACAACCTTGAATTCTGCCCGAAATGTAGGCTAGATCTGATCCATCATTTCGGATCCTTCAGCACGCAGTTCAACGGACGGTGTCATACTCGAGAGGATTGTGCAGAGCAACTAAGGTTGAATGGAAGATTTCGAGAGAGGCTACGCACTAATCAACAGGCACGTGAGGAGATCAACATGGTCCACGCGTCAGCTTTCTCCAGAGTGTTACCCGTTGGTGGGACAACCGCAGGGCAGGGCCGACAAGAGGCTGATATGCCGGCAGAAACCACTCGTAGGAGAGTTATCGTTCGGTTACCGCCTTTGGACACGCGATTGCTGACACCTATCGATGAGGGTCACGGACGTAAGGCTCAGGAGCCACGAAAACCCAACAACAATAATCCTGGTCCGATTGCGAACTCAATAGAGAGCCCGTACAACCAGAACGCGAGCATCCATTTCAATCACCGAAACAACTAGCTCTACATTCCTAGTCCTCCTCAGCCCTCAGAACCAGCGCCAAACACGAATGCATATCCGCCTCCACCACTTCTTGCCAAGTCGTCGATTGATTTACGTACAAGAAGGGCGAGGTTTTATGATCAGGAGGAAAGAAAGGGAGAAGGAGAGGAGAGACCCGGTGTGCAAGGGAAGGTAAAAGGCAAGAAGGCTACGACAGGGACGCCACAACTACCACCTCCGGCAAGGAGCCGGCAACACCAACAACAAAATCATCATCATCATCATCATCATCATCATCATCATCATCACATACCATATCATCCCCAACAGCAACCTCTACTTTGAAGCCTTGTCCAAACGGAACAATTCCAACCATACCTAGCAAGGACACTTTATCAGGTGATTATGATCTACAAGACAGACAAGCCGAGAGTACCGAAGAAGATGACGGCGACCAGGATATCGACGACGATGAGAAGAAGCAAATGACGATAAATATGAAGTAGAGGAGGATGAGAACGTCAATCGCATGATGACGACGTCGAAGACGATGAAGAGGGAAAGGACGAAGATGCTATAGACAGCTACGGCCGTGACGATCAGTTACGGCACGATATGAACGGCGCGAATGACGTGAACGATAAAGAAGATGAAGAAGGTTCGGTGATGAGACTGATTGACCGATCGATCCATACATTTCAGATTCACATTGATTCGATAGCTGTTGAAGCCCATGTATAACTAAATGCAATGCATTTTTGTCTTTACGTAAACATTTAGCCACAGCAGACCAGAGGAAAACTTCGTCACACTACAGTCAAATATCAACATCAACACACCAACAACAACAAACATCAGCATCCCATTCACGTCACCGGGCATCAGTTTAGCCAATCATTGTAAGATCGAGAGAGTGATGATAGTTACTTATTTCCTTTCTTGCCCTCGTCATGATCGTAAGGACTTACAGCATCCATTATCATGATTCAGACCTTCTATCCCGAAATCCAGAAGATAGATATTGAAACAAAATATGGGTTGGGAGGGGGGACATTTGAAGGATTACCCTTCCAAAATTTAATAGAAGGCAATCCGGGGTTTATATCCGATTTCGGCGAACTTCCATATCATGAGGAAATCACCGAGGAAGGGAGGGAGATTGGGCGAGCATTGATCCCACACTGTGCAAGTTTCCGTAATCATTTGTGCCGAACGCACGCAGCAGTAGCTCTCTTGTCGTAAAGCTCAAGCTCTCAGGAATTCGGTTCGCCAGGGCGCTGATCCCCTTTCCAATTCTCCGTCAAGGACTGCTGCAGATGACAAGAACCGGGGCCGTTTAGTCAAGGGTTGCCGGCATGGCTCTCAGAACTCTCGGATCAAGACGACGACTCTGCTATCCCTCTTTCTCTGTGGGAATCATTTTCGATGGCAGCTTCCGTCGCTCCATCTTCTTCATAATCCCCACGGGCGCGCTTCAACTTCAACGCCCGTATCTCTTTTTCAAGAGCTCTGATCTTGGCTTCGATATCGCGTTCACCGCGATGCTGAGAAGATGACGTTTCGCTTCTCCTTATATCATTATCGGATTCATCGTCATCCATATAATGGTGGACGGTACGGCGGTCGCGATCGCCTTTTAAGTCTGTTCGATTAACGAGGGGACTACGCGTTTTGGTTGAATTTGCAAGAGAATCTATTTCTGACCGAAGCAGATAAGGCTGACTCTGTGGATTGTGATCGAAAGATTGATGATGCCCTGGCACCCTATCGGATGTCTCGAGGGGGCGTGATCGTCTAAGAAAGAGTCGTGGAACAACTGGACCTTCGTTAAGATCTTGAAACTCTGGATTTATCACATAGTCATTCCGCTCTGACCCATGGACTCGAGGTTGAGGTTTTGTTGCAGCATCAGTATGAAAGTCACTACGTCCTTTCCTTCTGTCGGACACTAAAACAGAAGGCTTTCTCTCCCGCTCCTCCGTTCCTTTGTATTGCCGGCTAAGCTCGACAACTTCGCGGATATTCATTATACCCAGATCTCTGCTGATCACGATCGTATCCCTCTATAAATTAGTCAATGCAGAATCAAAGTGCACGTTATTCGTTACTCACTTCTTCCTCATAAGGATAGCCAAGCTCAACAAGGGCTGCGGTGTGGCATAGTCCCTTCGGCATTCGTGTTTTCCCTCTTTGTGGGTATGATATGACTTCGGATGTAGCATTTTCAACACTTCCTGCTCTAAGAATCAAATCACCTTCAGTCATTTCTTTCTCGTCGGCTTCATATCCTTTGAAATTATCGTCTTCATTTTCCAACTCGTCTATTTTGGCGGCCACTATTCGTTCGATCTCTTCCTTTGGCTGGTTTCCGGCTCGACCTTGATGAGACACTTCATCACTAGTAAGACCTTGTACGGTAGTGGACGTTAAATCGACGCTTTCCATAGCCGGGTTGCGTTGCTCAGTAATAGAACCTTCTGCTTCTTTCATTTGTTGACCAAGCTCTTCCGGCGTAGGGGTTTCTTTCTGACCATCTTCGTGGGAATCACTGTCGGACACTGATCGATCGCTGTCGGCTTCTTGTCTTCCCTCATTATCGATATTAACGTTCTCCTCCTCGTCATGTTCTTCTTCAGTCTCCTCCAAATTGGAGGGAAGTGCAAAAAGTGCGAGTTGTTCCTGGTGCTTCCCGAGATGTCGCCGGAGCTGCGGGTAAAAAGGATGTTCTTCATGACACAAGGGACATTCTACTGCCGTCTTCGAGCTTATCTGGCTTTCGTGAATGTTCACGAAGGCGGATAGTTGCTTTGAGGTAAGTGTCTTCTGATGCTCTCGTTGCTGGTGGTCTTTAAATGAAACTTTTGAGGTGAAGGTCCGTTGACAGCCTTCAACACATTGCCAAAAATGCCTGTGTGTCTGCTTCTCATGCTCGAACCACTGAGTTCGGTTATCGAACAGTCTATCTGGAGCTGAACAGTCCTCGCCTGTGCAAACATACGGATGCAGATCCCTGTAAACATGGTGCCTCCGGTTATGTCAGTCTCTCAATGATAACTTTACGTTTACTCGAAAACATACCGCCAAGACCGAGTCCCTCGAACTGAGATTATCATGAAACACAACGGACATTCGAATGGTCTGCCATCCTGAGCTTCTTTCGGGAGTGGAGGTGTACGTAAGTTTGCTGTGCCGTTGGCGGACGTCGCCGTGGAAGCCTCAGAGTAACAAGCCTCGGAGCCACTGTCTTCAGTAAGGTCGATATGATCCACTCCTTTCAATACGGTAGGCAGCGATGATGCAACCGTGCTTTGAGGGATCATTTCAGTGCGCACGTCTTGGACGATATTTTCTTCAATATCAAGGCCGTGTGCGAGCTTTCTGTGGTGTAATTCGCGATACTTCAGGTACTGACGGCGCCTCGAGATGGCTCTTCCTAGTCGATTGACCAGATATCCCTCAGCCTTGGGAAACTTCTGACGAACATGCATAATATCATACTCCTCATAGTAGGAAGTGTCAATATTCGTCGATTTCATGAATTGATCATGCGGTGCAGGACTTCGAATCGCCATAGAAAGTCTGAACAGGCAAGTCACTATCTCAACCATACTAGACTGTAATTGTTTCAACTCGGTTTTGTCTTCAACAGCACTGGTCGTCGTTGCGCCATCGGCGTTGGCTTTAGGATCCTCCACATCATCGTCCAAGTCAGAGTCAGAATCAGAAGACAGGCAGTCCCACGGCACTTGCTCCCCCATAATAATTGCTGTAGCTTTGCGAACATTAGTAAGTGAACGGGTGTTTTCGGGGGCTTGCCACCGACTGTTTTGGAGTATCTCACTCAAATCTTCTAGCAAAGATACAACCCTCTGTCGAATGTGAGATGCATCCCGGAGTCGGTAATTCAACGAGGATTTCCCAGTTTTATGAGCTCCGATGTTGCCAGACCAAATTCGGAACCTCCCAAATTCATCTTGAACATCTTCGAGCCGGATCTGATCTTGGAAGTCGCGGTTCGGATTCTTCAAGGCTATCGAGAGAGTGTCGAAGGAATTTATGCAGCTCCCAACATGAACTGCGACTGTTTCTGCGCCAATGGCGGCCTCTGGCGCATTGTCTGTCAACATCATCCATCAGGATGGCAGCAATGCAAAGCCAGCGGCGGAAACATGCTCTGAACTAACTCAGCACCTCCTGTTGAACATCCTTTGCTGGTCATGAATCGTCCTCGTGGGAAATCTCTGTCCACTTCCTGTGTCCGGCATTGAAGACGTCAGGCTGTCTCCCACCTTTTGTGGCTGAGATGTTGAAATGTACTCTGATTGGTGCGTTTGTGTTGTGGTAGTGCGCCAAGGCGCCTGCA